>NC_039493.1:4287900-4503056 GCF_003590095.1 Trichoplusia ni
ATAAAGTTGCTCTGTACATATCATTTATGCCAGGGAATCTTCAGTTGGAATGAACCTCTTGTATTTCACTCAGTCGAGCTGTGTCGAATTTAAAGCCTCTGAAAACTGTATTTAAATGTCAACCTTTCCACCCATTTTAACCGTGTAAAC
Source organism: Trichoplusia ni (assembly GCF_003590095.1). NCBI lineage: Eukaryota > Metazoa > Arthropoda > Insecta > Lepidoptera > Noctuidae > Trichoplusia > Trichoplusia ni. Next base: position 4,288,051 of record NC_039493.1, read on the forward strand.
TTACTCTCTAAGCATGATGTAGAATTTTAAGATTCATGAAGTATAATTAACAAGCCAGCTGCTTGTGTTTAGTCAGGTTCTGAGAAAAAGTCCGAAGTTTTCCTTCCGCAACTATTATTTATTTCCAATAATTTTGTCTAAACGCACCTTAATTGTAAATACCATACACCTGTATTAATAAAGACGATACTTGTTGACATCTACGTATAGGTAACATCCAGACATTGGATGTCTGTATCGAACAGAAAATAATACATTATAGCCCATAGCAACAGCCTTCCAATACCAATACCAGAACAAAGAACCTTAGAAACACCATTATTTAATATCGATATAAAATTTAACTTCAAAATTAATATATCAATTATTCGTAAACTACAATAGTTTTAATTGGCAGATGTAATTGTTCTTTGTATTGACTTAATAGCTTGAAAAATATCGGCCATTTTGGAATTTAATACTCGTTTGACACGAATAGGAACAATTAGTTTTACAAAGTAACTATAACTAAAGCAATTAAAATAATGTTAGAGTTTTTGTCACTTTCTTTCTTACTCATTTTGTGATAAGATTGTGAGAGATAAAAGTCTGTCTGTTCATGGTACTATTGCTAGTACGGGAATGCTGAGAAAGCTATATATAAACTTCGTGTTTTGCAGCAAATTGCTTCCTATAATTCCTTAGAATTTATATCATAAAAAAATATAAAACTACACTTTTCCTCATGTTTCACAGAATACATGATGTAGTATATCTGTCAGTAGGCTCGTTGTATCGTTGTACGGAGAAGGCGCCGCCATTTATTACACTATACCAATATTAGCGTCGATATATCTAATTACCTAAAAAGATCCGTAACCTTGATTTGAACTGCGTAGGCACAAGACCACGGCGTAGCATATCGTGTAGCTTTCGTAGCGTATACCTCGCGTAGCAACTGTCTTGACGCAATGCAGACAAAGTTCTTTATAATTGATTGTGTACCGCATATCGATAACAATAGGTACTTTATATTAATTTCAGATGCGTTATTGTGTATCATGAGACTTTAATGCATCGATTCTCGGAGTTCTTCACAATTTTCCCGTGTGATCTCGATACTCCCGTAGCATTCACGTTATACCGCACGCACGTCGAACCAGATTTTTCCTTTTTTTCTGTCAATTATGTCTATTTGATTCTAATTGCCCTTGTTCATTGTCTCGGGACGAACCGTGTGGGAACTCCGACGGTAGTTAACCACAATAGTTCAGTTAGTGACTGAACGCCGGCAGCTTTGGTCGTTTGTGGACCTCTAAAACTTGTGACGTAGTTGCAGTGAAAGTGTTATGCAAATAAGATCTTTGGTCATTACTTGCTCGTGAAGGTCTGATTGTGATTTTGATGCCCGAAATTCTTTGCCGTGTTTTAAAGAACTATGAATTTGCGCTGATCCGGTATGTATGCGTGTTGCCTAAGTTGTTTTTTAATCTTTGTATTCAATTCTTCGTTAATCTTTATACTCAGTCATTGCCCTTTCGCTATCGATAAAAAAGGTATTTCCCCTTTCTAACTTGTATAAGTGAGTTTCGACATTACCTCTAAATATTAAGTATAAAACAGTCCTTTAACCATAAAATAATATCACGAGACTATTTATTTTATTTATTTATTTAATACTTCTTGCACATATAGTACTATTGCTTGTTGTTTTTGTATTAATTCTCAATAAATACACGTTAATAACTATGACTTTCTTGATGAAAACACCGCGTTATTTTTGTATACTATTCAATATTTGTGCCACCTGCGGTCTGGCTTCTAAATAACGAGTTTGTCACTGCGTAATAATTTGATTTTGTATTTGCGGTTTTAGTGATGTAAGTTTTTTAAGTATTCTATAGTTTTAGGTCAGCTTCAGTATGAAATAGTACGATACAGGTAAAATAGGGAAAAAAACATTAATTTTCCTGTTACACAGTTTTTAAGTGTTATTTTAAAGCGAGACGTAATAATACTATGTTTATCCTTTAAATTGCAGACATTCATTTTAATGTAAAATGCTACTGTAAAATTTTATTTTGAAAAGAGTAACTTATGGAGTTTCTTGCCGGTTCTTCTCCATAAGAATGACACTTTGGAACCGTGCAACTAGAGTCAGTAATATAACGTTTTAAAAGTGCCTGAGATACGGCCTATTTGAAATAAAAACTTTTTGATTTTGATTTTTGATTTTAAATAGCTCATATTATCTTCTAAACAAGTTGTAGAGATAATGAAAATGCGTTGTAAAATAAGATAAACCTAACACAGGAAAAAAATGATACCAAAAATAATGAAAAATTGTACTATCATTTGTCTCGGACGCGGCGTAAAAAACTTACATTTCCCTTTTAAATGCATTCACGAAGAAATCTTTGATAAAAAATGGGCCAAGTGCGAGTCGGACTTGCTTACTGAGTGAGTTCCTTACCTTGTTCTTCTCTACATTAAAAAGGGCATGAAAAAACATGGGTAGTATAAGACTTCCCTTGAATTTTTAATTTGATGTAGCACCACCAAAAATAACTATCTTTAAAAATATCAACTATCACGGTTTATGAGCTACAGCCTAATGATAGACATGGAACCCTAAAAAGAACATAACAAAATGACTTCAGCAACACGTGAGTAAACGTGACAGTTCGCATCACGATGCAGTTGTAAAATCAGGCTTCTGCAAGAGATCAAGATCTCCCTACACAGTACACTGATACCATCTACAAATAACCGCTCGTTTCGACGCCATTTTATTACAATTCTTTTCCGAGTTTCCTCTATGTGAATAGGATTATAGGAATAAGTGCTATAAACAGTCTTTTTTACATTACTTAGCTAAGAAGATATTACGGATTTTCACACCTTCGGTTCCATCAAAAGTAATTTCAAAACCACGATTTTGGGTCCGGTTCAGATAAAACCAGCCTAGAACATCTCTAAAAATAACAAAATCTATTGCCATGTTCGTGGGTAACTTATTCATTAGGTCTGGCAGTGTAAGACAAGCATAATTAAACTAATGGAAAAGAACTGTGTACGCTTCTGAATAAGATTCGACCTTTTCTTATCAGGATTAGACGTTCTATTTATTATAAATTTCAATAATAAATATGATACAACTTTAACTCTTAAGATTGATTTAATTGTGCAATAATTAAAGGTTACGACGAACGACTAACTCTCCAACAGTACAGACATATTTGCGTCTATTTTCTTGTGAGTGAATTATGAGAATTTGATGATAGTTTGTGGTTTTTCGAGGTTGTATTACAAAAGCGACCTTAAAAAACTATGAATGGTTATTTAAGTGAATAATATACTGTGTTAATAATATAACATTAGAATGTGAGTATTGCAAGGTCTTCATGGCGACCTTTGCTTTTCAACGCTAAAAGTTTATATCGTTCAAATTACTGAATTTATTTGAAGCAACATAAAACAATAAATTTATACGTACTAGCTTTCTATATAACCTTTAACATTTTAAGGTTTTCTTCACAATATACTTGAAAGAATACTTTCAATCTTCAATGTCAAACGCCGAAAGATAACCCAGTGAAAAAAGCTGGATGTCAAACATTGGAAACTATCATCAACCCTCAGTGAGCAAGCTTGCAAGCACTGCTTAAACCTACTTGAAGAAGCCTTTAACCAGTAGTGAAGAATAATCAAACTTCAATATATATGATTAATTTTAGCCGCAATACACCCGTTTTACGTAAGTCGTGATAACACTAATACCCTTTTAAATAACGTTACTCATAAACTTATTTCTGTTCTATAAGAACATAAGAACTAAGTAAATACAGCAGACACTGAAGATCTCAGATATTCTATATATATTGTTATCTGTAATGCCTCGGTTAACATGCGATCTAATTGTGTTGCTATTTATAACGTGCAGTTTTATTGCGTTAAGTTTATTATGTTATGAGAATTGTGCATGCTGTGATATGATTCACAGAGTATAAATACATTTAAGATAAACTCTTTTAAGATTTTTTTCTTTCACTGGAGTCATAATTTGTGATAATGAAGACAAAAAAATCGACCATAGTTTCGTATTTTTAAGTAAAAACAAAAATAAAAGTTAATGGAAAATTTTGTGAGTATTTGTTTTGAAAATTGACGTCAAGACCCTGCATGTATCTATTATTGAATTCAAAAATATTGCAATACATCAAGTGACGTCATACGAAGGACAGAAACAGCGCGTCATAACACGTGAAGGTGATCAAAGTGTCAGATATGGGTTAAATTAAGTGAAAACGGCATGGAAACGAAACAGATAGCAGATACAACAAATGAGAATGTTATTTGTGGGAGATAAGTTTGATAACAGATAAAGATTATTGAAAGGAAAGTCAGCGACGTCGGCGCTGTGAGTTCCAAGTGTGTTCCATTGCTTAAAGCTAAGGTGCAAATACTAAACAACAACACAACAACAGCACAGCTCAACTTCTCTCTGGTACATAACACTCTTATAAGCTGTTTTGACACCTGGGGTCTTACTGCAACTGCAACATCCTCACTTTGTCTAATGCTGGTAATCTCCTGGTCCAAACCTACCACAGTAATTTGCATCATATTTATCAACTCCTTACCTTTCAAAAACAAGTCCCAGCATTTGACCGTACTTTACTATAATATCACTAATCGTTATATAGCACCCCCAAAGCAGTAAACAGCCTATGTATTATTGCAATCGTATGTCACTTCCAAAGAGGGAAAACTAAAGGAATTGATCACCACGCCAGCGCACTGCTAGTTGGCGAATTCAGATTCCAATATCTGAAATCCATTGTGGAATTCAGTGGTGTCTTATAATAATTAAGAAATTAGAAAACAAACAGTTAATTATCGTGAAAAATTAAAAACAATACACTCGACATGTCAGTAGTGATGCCACTGAAACAGTTTCCATCAATGACTCATTTATATTAAATTGTGTCAGCAGCTATCACAAAATACATTTAAAATAACATGGTTTTAATAAAACAATTTTATTGTACATTATATGATGAATCATTCACTTTAGGTCACATAAAATGTTTACTTTCGATATTTTTCATATAAAATCTTTAAATCCATTATATTTAAATTAGAAGATTTACTTAATGCCTAAGTTTTGTAGATACTAATAGACTAAGCTTGCTTTAGATAGTCAACCTCTCAATATTAGCGTTCAGTCATCGCATAAACTGTTTCTATGCGGCAAACTTTACACGAAACAAGTAGACCGTTCTAATCAATAACATACCTATAGAGATACTACTTACAACTCTTTACATATAAACAATACTGATATGACTATAACACCATTCGTTTATCAAGCAAATATTAAAAAATGTTAGGCACCTCTTGAACGTCAAGGTTGCAGTAAATAACACCTTGATTTGCCCACCAACCCCTTAGAGCTCTGGTTGTGAAAATGAAATGAAATTACAGTGAGCTGTCTTTCTGTTTAAAAAGAACCTTTAAAAACAAAAAACTGAGCACCATTCACCTCATCCCTATATCTGTGCAATTATTTTAGGAATTTTATCCCGTTTTCTTTTCAGATTAAAAGTTTCAGGTGAAATTCAATTCTGCAATATTATTGGCTACTATCTTGGAATGAGATATATATAACCTTGTATGTATCTACTTGTAACACATACATGCACATAACCTCGTTAACACCAGACACAGTCTCGATAATTTTTACAACTACAATAAAAACAATTATTTGCTTATTGTATGCGAATTCACTTTGCTCTATGCGCCTGCGCAATTCAGTTTGATTCAGTTGTCTTACTAACCCGGTAGGCGATAAGTTGAATGAACTCGTCACTGAAAAATATTCCGTTACATCTTGTCTTATCATTGTACAGGTTGTTATGAAATTAGACTTAGTTCTACAAATATAGGTATTTAAATAAAATGAGAACCTATTTTTAGAATATTGTCAAAAAATTGCTAGCGATAATGTTTGTATTTTTGATCAATTTAAACTTTATATTTTTTTAATTGCATAACACTAATTTATGTATATTACAATAACCATCTCGATCGTCAATATTTATTGATTGTGAATTTATTAACTACCGGACAGGGGTAAGTAATCTTTGAATTTCCCATATTGTGCTCATGCTATCCAAGAACTAGACTTGAACAGGTAAAGCTCTGCATAATTTAGGATTTTCTCGTAAAACATGCAACGTTCACTCGAAACTTCTTTGCTTTATTCAGAAAGCTGTAAGTTTACATTATCTCGACGCCATATGTTCGTTACTTCACTCGATATTTTTAACTGTATCGTCTGTAAATGACCTTTCTAAAGCTTTGCCTAGTTATTTGAAGGTAAAAGTACATGTTAGCTAATATGATTGTAGAATGGCGAATTAATTAAATGTAGTAAGGCCCATTATGTCCCTAGAATTGGCCAAGAAAAGCGGAAAATACTACTTCCAAGCAATAAAACACTTATTCAATTCAAATGCGTTCAAAGTTTAAATTATATTATAGAAAAATTATTCTCCAGCTCACCTGGACGATATATATGCTGAAAACTATGAGAGGAGTAATGGATTCAAATATAGGCATAAGAATCACAATTCGGATTCTAATCGCTAGGAATAGAATACAAGCAAGGCAAGCAAGAATAAAACTTAGGTAATTGTCATGTCTATATCTCTCTTCTAATTCTTTTGACCGTGACAAAAGACGGCATGATAGCTAAATACGACATTTGCGAAGTTCCTTGCATAAAGTTTCTATATCTAATTGATATAGATTAAACTAAATACACAGCTGATGACATATATAAATCCTCTTTCGAGATCTTTAAACGACGTAAAACCATATTATATTGTTAAGGTAATAAAACAAGATACCACTATCGAATCTATTTTTATACCGGAGATAAAATTCCGAAACCCTTATTACGGAATCTATGAATAAGTAATATGTTGCAATCTGTTAATTCTGTAATCCTGATTTCCGTATAAAACCTAATATCCAGTTGGGACGATATTTTGTAGCACTCGAAAATCCACTGACGTCTATGATAACAACCCACACCTGGCCCCCTACCACAAAACACTACATAAAATTGCAAATCACAAATGAATGAAATGGAGATATACTCTCAGATAGCGCTATCTCTCATCCACGTCGATAGTCAAATAGTTTTAACGTGCCCATAGTACGCGGTCTGATACCGCATAATTAGACGCGTACGCTGAGAGTTTTGTTTCGGCAGTCTTCGGTTGCCTCTTGCGCTGAACATACGCGTTTCCGCGATCCAAATCTTATCTTGTGATCACTGATCGTTTATTCTTTTTACCCCTAACTACTTGAGTGATTGTGAACATGCCTACTGAAGTGTGTGAGAGATTCATTGCGAAGCTGCTGCGCATTGTAAGTTTTTACTTACTTTTTATTAAAAAAAACTTGTGTTTTATATGTTATTATAGGTTTTTCGTTAAAAGAGTTGGTGTTTGAACAAAGATCGGTAGAACGAATCAGTGTAAAATTTCTTTACAATGTAAGCCTCCAATTTGTAAAGAAAACCTATTCTTTTATTGTTCTATTACATTACATCATTAAAATACAATTCTATTCTATCCACGTTCCATTGACGTCAACGGTTTAATTACAATCTGTAATAAAACATACTGATTTAGGACTTGGACCCCTTTTGTTGACTCTGACAAATTATTTCAAGACGTAGTTTTATAAAAAAGAAATTCCCACTGTCTTTCTTTAGAAAAGTTATTACAAATCATTGCGAATGAATACACCTACATTCTTTTTAATTATGCTCGATGCAAGTTTTTATTTAATGCGAAATAAGAGTAAAGGGGACAACCTGATGCTGTGATATTATTATTGTGGGGCCTATGGCCAACACTGGACACTGAGAGGCTGTATTCATTTATTTATTGATTAAATGATTACAAAAATTAATATAATTAGTAAACAGCATAAAATCTGAACTTAAAAAGACTCAGATGGTTTCAAGAAGTGTACATACATACATACATACATACATTATTTATAACATTTGTAAATCATTGGTACATTATCATATGCAAGAATTTTCTGTAAAACAATGTCAGGTCGTTTAGCGGCACTCTGTTGACTCTGCCAAGACTCGAGTGGCAACAGCCTTCTCAATAACCATTGTTAATTATGTAACGCTAATTACATATGCTAATTAATATTAATATTCTTTAGTTTTACTTTAGTTTAACGTTTGTCGATTTTTTGCCTGACTGCAGTAAGAGTGGTATTTTATAAATAATTTTGTTTGCTCAGCTTGTGATCTCAAGAAAGGCATATTACTTACTGGTTGATATTTATCTTGTATTTATTATATAGTTACAACTGTTAAATAAACATTTTTTTTAATTATAATTTAAATGTATTAATATACTTAAGGTTGTTTTTTTTGCAATTCATCTTCTTCACTCTTATTTGGTTAGCATGTACTTGCCAAGGACCAAAAAACACTTGCTTTAGAAAATCTTCAACTTGAGGCTATCTCTGTGGAAAAGAGATGCCGCTCTACGCCGTTTGTGCTATCTCGCTCCCACAACTGCATATCTTACTTTAAAAGGAAGATTCTTCAGATAGAATACCGTACATTATTTCAAGTATATGATTCACAAGAGAAAAATGAATGAAAATAAAACTTATGACTTTTCTTAAAATACAGAATTGACACAATTCCAGATTCCGAAACTTATTATTTGATATGTAGACCGTTGCGTAGTATGTGGGTTAAAAGTGGGCAAACATTTATAATTATATATCCTGCTTTTTTCTTGATGTTTTTCATTGAACAGATGCAATGTTTTAAAATCATTGTGTTCTGGTATTCTTTAAATACCCTGGCGAACGGAACGTCAATATGTAGGAACTGTTAGTAATTTTGGCCTTATTTTGAAATTGCATAGATACAGCTTTCAGTACTCAAAGATTACAAATTAAACGGGGCTTACTCCCGACATAGCAGAGTTCTGATTTATTTATTCAACACATGCTTACTTAAAAGGTGGTCTCTACGTAAGATGACTGTAAAGGCTCAATTATCAAAGCTTCTTTATTCTGGAAGTGTGGGGGACAGTGGGGACAGTGCCCCACACTTGTAACAATTCATGCTCTTACAATCCAATGTAAGAGCATTTCCCATACTTGGAAATGGAAAACAGAGATAGATTTCTCCGAATGATCCAAATATCCTTATTTATGAAGAATATTAAAATTTAATTATTTGATTCACATACGCAGAACATTAATCACGTTTGTTTTGAAACAATTATTTTTGTACTTTTCACATAATTACAATTTTCCTTCTCTTTATGTGACCGAGTTGTGATTGTTATTAAATTTATGATTCAGACTTCTACTGAATTATTTTGAATAATTATGTTTATTGTTATGATGAATTATTTTTATTTACTCTACTGCGCACGGATTTCAGGGAGACTGCTCTAAATCATATTTTAAATGATCAATAGATCCTCCAATATTTACGAACATTACCTATTTACAATTACCCAATATCACAAAATTTACCATCGGTCATCCGCCATTTTTTTTCGACTTGAAAGTATAAAATTCGCAGTCAACAAAATTTTCTTACTACATTGACGTAACCAGAGTATAATGACACTTCACCCCACCTTCTGCTATCAGGAATAAAAGCATTTAATTAAATACTAATGACTTAATACGTAAAACAATACGTACGCTCCTACACAAAATAACGAAAAACAAAAACAAGTCATTCACACCTTGATATAGTATCGGGATCGGCTGTGGCTCAGGTCCTTATATTGTTTATAATTTACATTTAACAACGCGTACGATGTCTTAGGTACGTTCTTATAGTAACTCACGCAATTGTGGATTGAGTTGAAATTTTTGGCCAAATTACAAACGGTATTGAACAGTTTTAATGGACAAAACCGAGTGCGACATTTAATAGGAAATGTCGTTGGTGTCCAACTATTATATCAAGTGGAAATGGAAACGCATGTAGTTGTACAACATTGCGAAGAGTTGTTGTTATCATTCCGTTAGGTTGAGCTGTCACTTGTTATGTTATGAACATTCCAATAGCTGTATATACTGTATACATTTGAAAACATTCTAAAATCAATACGAAAATTGTTTAACATCAATTTATAAACAAAAATACCTCTACTGAAATCAGATGTACTTATAAAAAAAATAACTTCTACTTTAAGTGCTTTTTTTGAACCACTGGACAGCAAAAAACACCCTTGCCTCCTCCCTATTGGTATTAATAGGAACTAATCTTATTAGTTTATTTTTGACAAACATTTAAAAACAACACCGTCATGACCCGACATCGTGCCTGTCATCAATATATAATACAATATTATATCCTATTGTTTATCAATACACACGTACATAGGTGATGCGTCTCATTGCACATGTTTTGAAACCAACGAGCCTGAGAGTAAACACCATTTGATTCCTACTGAACTCTGTTTATTTTACAACAAATATTTTAGAGGTGAATATGCTCGGTGTTACATTAAAACGTCTGTTTTTGGGAAACGACTGAGATTCCTTTTCCATTGCTATATGAATGTTCATGAGATTCCTGCAATGTTACGTGTTTTAACTAAAAATATCGTGAATTCATTATTCAATGTATTTATGCACTGTCGACGTGGTGGATGCCAACTACCGGTCAATCCTTGTGCCTGCTGGTCTGAAAGGGTGGACACTTAAGATGAAAGAAGAAAATTCGCAATATACCCTTCAAACACATATTTACAATAACTTAAAAATCGCACACGACATAGGAAAAGTCGCATTAGATCCATATTTACCTCTATTTACATAATATTGAAGTAACTAATAAAATAAATACGCGAAAGTCCGGTACCTGATGGCACTAACACTAACACACAGGTACCTGGTGCTAATGAATGCATAAAGTGAAACGTGACCGTATGCACCGCACGACTACCGACGTCACGCTATTGACACTTCATATTTGTTGGCTTCTTTATCGACCATCAATGAGTTTTATAAAGCTTTCAATAGAAGAATGAGCAATGCATGCTGGCATAAACGTTAGGAATCAGTTCACACTGCGATATACTCAGGAAACCCAGTTATTGAACTTTCAAACTACAGTCATACAAGAGTAAAACCTCTTTTTCTCTTTTAGTTTGAATGTCTCTCCGCTCGAAAACCGTTTAGTTTTTTAGGAAAATCTATTGTTTTCGTGACGTAAGTTTAAGTTATTATGAAATGGATACAAGCGCTTACAAAATACCGTGTTACATATCATTAGTAAGATATCAAGTTGTTTACTGACAAGAGAGAAAACCCAAAAGCTACGGTAACCAGGTTTGTGTCAAATCATGTTTATCTGATAGTTAGTATCACATAAACCTTTAATCGCTTTACACCCACTGCTATTGACGGCCGAAGATAAACCCATCAAGTACTCGCGCGAGCTCTCAAATTGATTTTTACAATGCTGAATAAACGTGCTCCAACAAATAATATAATGTTTTAGAACTACATTTACTTTTACTGTAATCGGTAGAACGCAGAGAACTAAGACCTACATTAGGGTTAAGGACTGGGCGTGTGACTTGAATTTTCGTGAATCCCACACACGAATTAAATTCCTTGAAGCGGTAGATATTAGAAAAAAGGGACACAAAAGGCGGCATATTTATGAAATAAACCTACCATGTTCCCCTTAATGTCTGGCCAACGCTTTCGAGAATTGTGCACCTGATAGCTAGAAGTGATAAAACTATCCTGGTATAGCAGACAATACGGTGCGCGAGTGTTTTCCTGTCTCCGCTCAATTGTCAGGCGACAGCGATCTGTCTGGTCTTTGACCTTCCCTTACATCATTTGAATAGAATAACCGATTGTTACAAGTCTAGATTTTAAACTGTGTCGTAGAAAATGTGTTTTGTCGTGCCTTCCGACAAATCTAATGGCATCTGCCTCGATTGTCTTTTTTTTTCTTAACCTCAATGTAAGAAATTCCAGAAATCTTATTTTCTGCACGCTCAGATAAAAATAACTTAAAATTGTCTTTTCGGTTTTATGGAACGGATCTACGGAGTTTCTAAACTGTCTATATTATCCAAAATGTTTCCAATAATATTAAATTACTTAATAAAATACTGAAAACGAAACAAATTAATTTGTGTTTAGTCTAGTTTCTCCATCAAACAGATCGGCATCAGAATTAGGTTGCGTTGCATTTTTGTAAGAGAATGTGTAATGTAAACATTTATTTGTGAATATAGATCACGATTCGGGAATATCCATGAATGCTTCACATTCCCGGCAATGAACAAGTAATGGAAAACATTTATATATTTGGAAATACCAGTCTTTGAGAGCAGGTATTCCTCTTTACATTTATCAGTATAACAGGCAATGTGTTTCTATAAACTATTGAGTGTATTTCTGTGAGGCATCAAACATTATTTCGGTTGGAATTTACAATCACCTGAAAACTATTTATGCTTTAAATTACACCGACAAAAATGGCGACTCATTTATGCGCCACATAAAAAACAAACAAAGAATACTGAAACGGTCGTACCTAAATATGAAAATCAAAACCATTTTTTGTCTAGAACCTCAATATATTACTCAATGCCCAGTCAAGGACTTCAGAACGCATTATATACGGCTGAATACTTTATGACTTGCGCCGCAGCCAGCTCCGGAAATTGTTTTGTTTAGTATGAGTATTGTTATTGTAATTCTTCATTGTGTCACGAATCGGGCGACATGCGACAGTGGCGCGCCGGGACCGGGGACACACATCGTCCCACCTAACGCTGTACTGCGCTGTGCTCAATACTCGACACAGTCGTCACTCGCTCGCGACCACTGCCACAGCCACACTGCTAGCTGTCAGTTACCACTCAACCGTGACATCGAACGGAGGGATTCCAAATTCAAAGCCTGAAATCTCATCTGACAGAACGTTTTTTTTTAATTAGTGGTTTTGAAACAGTTGTTGCATTTTCATCTGACTTAAATCTGTTGTCAAGGACTCTGCTATAAAATTAATTCCCAATTTTAAGTCTGAGTGTTTGTTTAGTTTTGTGGCGCGTGTTTCGTTTAATGTTTTGGTCTTCCGAATGTGTTCTTGTGATAACATCAGAGTTTGAATTGTGTTGTTACTGAAGATGGTCGTATGGTACACGACGGATGGTAAAGAAGAGGTAAAATTGTGCTTATGTATGTCATTTGAATCATTATGTATTTATGTTTAAATGTTTCTCCCCTTCAAAATTGCTAGTGTAGTAAATTATCTCTCGAATACTAAGACAAAGTTTCCTCGTTTAAAATAGTTTGTGGAAAATTTGGATTTCATGGCTCAAGTCAATAATTGCTAATTAAACAATGAATGAACGTTCCCAAGTGACCGTGTTTCGGTTGTTTGCGTTTCGTTTTTATAGAAGTGTGAGACCGTGGAACATGTACAGTCGTGGGTCTCAAGTCTCATAATAAGATAATGTTGCATCAATGTAACTGCTGCTTGCTTTTTCACTTTAAAGCTTATCTAATCTGAAGTAAAATGTGAAAGTAAATATCACAACTTTATAATAATCTTGAATTACTTTAACAAATCCAGCAGTATCCAATGATCCATGGTACTTCCCCACTCCATAAAACCATTTTGAGCAATATCAGTAGCTTTTGCATCAGGTGGATACAGCGTGGTCCGGGGTTTTCCATCAGCAAACACCTGTCTGTCAGCGTGTCTGCTTGTTCTGACATCAACAAACACACGTATCGCCTAACTTCTAACTCAGGGCTGACAGTCAACGAGAATACATTTACTGTATTCCGTTAAATATCAGACAAAAGTATTCGTAATGAAGATCAAAAGTGAATTCCTGGTTATAAACATGTTTAGATGAATTTAAACGGAAAACTGTTCTATAATTTCTTGTTAAGGAAATAGTGCTTACTGAAATGTTTTAGGGAAAATTTTGGTTAATGTGAATGTTTAACCGTCATTGATACGTAATAGTTGTATCAATGACGATTTTACTCAAATGACAAACATTCCTTCCTTTCCATTATGACAGAGGGCTTGTGCTTGTCCCTTTCTATTCTTGAACAGAAAGTAGAAGAAGAAAACATTTTTTCTTTAGTCGAATCTTCTTTTTTCGTGCTTCATGTTGTAATGCACAATACCATACGACTTCAAACACATTATCAAGTCTACCAATAAATTTCTAGGTCCACTCAGTCATATATCATCTCTGATAAACCGATGAGCAATCGTTTCAATGCCGAGAGCGGGGGCGCGGCCATATTACCAATTACGATCAATTTAGCCCCTTCCTCGCTGTCACATGTCGCCCACATACCGGCATTCGTTTCAATTGCATTCTCAATTCGTTGATAACGTAACTGGAGGACTCCGGCCAGGCCATTGGACTGACCGGAGACATGCCCGGTCACTGTTCATGAGGACGCAGAGCGCTTACTGTAACGGTATCCGGTGAGCCTGCTACCAGGCGGTGGGTTACGAGTCTATAGACGAAAAATTCTTGACCATAAAAAAAACAAGTCACTTTTCTCAATAGATGAGCATTATTAGAACTATTATATGGAACTATGCCGTCGGGGATTCTTCTTATACTTACTGACTTTAACCTAACCGCGTTCGGTCGATGAATACCTAAGCTTTCTGCCTGTATTGGTACTGTATTTAGGTCAGACTAAAACTTGTGTGGGTGAAAATACACCAATTATTCAATTAAGTCCATTACTTTTTCTGTACACAATAACACATTTCAGCATTAACTAAATAATCAATGGATGATACAATCGCTTAAAACTTACATAAATTGATGTTAATATCCATTGTGATGCTATCGTGCGGCTTACTTGGACGGCTTCCTTCCGTTTAGTCTGTAATCTGTGCAGAATATAAAGCAACAAGTTAAGTTCAATCACCGCAGAACCAATAAACTAAAATCAATATTTATACTGAATTCTTGTTTTTTTACCCTTGCAGAGGTTTTCGACAAACCGTCTTAATTTAGATATACAACTCATAAGGCTATCTATTGTCAAATTCTGCTTTTAAACATAGGCTGACCATCTAGAATATAAGTCAATTTCATCCCTTCACCTCCCATCATAAGTACATGTTTTAATTCGTTTTAATTTGACTGTTTGTCAGCCCTACGCTCTGTCGGCCAGCTCGGTCACGCGTGACGTCCGCATTTCGGTCCTCAATGTTTATCACCCCTTCATGAATGACTGTTCCTCGCGACCACTATTTTCCTTTATAACCTATTATGTACACTTGCAGTGTTATTCATGTCTGTACGTGGTTTGCGTTTCAGTCTATCAGGAGCAGCCACTGGGCTAGGTAACTTATTACTACAAATTAGTGTTAATTCGTTTAATAAATTATTTCGTGTTTATTCAAGTGTTTTAGTCGAACAGGATAACGGTATGTATTAAAATAGATATTGTTTAGCCGAAGGATTTCCTGTGGTTTGAGCCGCGAACTTGATTCCCAGTCTGCATACTATGTAGTTATAGATATTTGCTCGCCACAACGTCTTATCAAGTTTTTTGTTAAATAAATACATTGTCTGAAGTATTTACCGACAAATAGGTTCCCGTTTAAAGATAAAATTTCGCCACGAATCTGTCTGTATGGTACACACAGGTGCATTTTCTAATTACATCATAGAAATCGGTACGATGCTGGTTGATTATAATTTTAATTGCGTATTCTTATTTTTCTTGTCGGGCTGAGAGTGAGAGCATCCATAATCTTGACACAATACCCACTTGACTATCCATTCAGTCTCGCATTACTCATTAAATAATAACTCGTAATAACGTCGTGTCGAAAAACAACTCTCACGCAACTTGTAATAAAGACAAAGTCAAACAAAGTCATTTCTCTTGTAAAAAAGTAAAACTGTGTTGAATGTTGTGACTGCAGCCGTGCGAGTTGTTTAATTGTTTATCTTTTTATTACATTTATTTTTGGACGAAAAGGGCGATAGCCTTGTTTATGGCATGGTTATTTAATCATCGCAAGGTTAAGAGCCGTCGAGTGCTAATGTACCACTTAACAGTAGAAATAAACGAAAATCGATTTTATTCCTTTGGAACAAAGACTATTTGCAAGATACTTAATGGAAGCATCGTCTACTGTATGTAATTCCTATCACAGTATTTCTCTTTTCAATGTTAATCTGAGACAGCTGGAAGTTTTTGAGAGAGATCTGCATTGATAAGTTACAAATCATTGTGTCACGATGACTAGGTAAATCAATGTCCTATTGTCCGTCACGTAGATACAACATTTTAACTTGGTAATAAAAACTTCATAACCAATTATTCCGCGACTTCCCCGCGTTGTTGCCAAGAAATTAGTTAGGATTTTTTTAAATCTGATTAATAATTTTGTAAAACAATGGGTGGCTAATCTAACACTGAAAGTTTTTTTTTCAAATAGGCCCAATATTTCCTGAGATTATCTCGAATCAAACAAACAAACTCAGCTTTATAATATTAGTACAGATTTTACAGTAGATTTACTTTAAAAGAACCCATTAAAAAGCTCTCAATTTCTATTAAGCAACCGAACTAGACTTATTACTGAATAGTCAATACATTAAATACCTGTTCCAATTAATAGATCGATTACAACATTTACAACTGAATGTAGCCGAAACATGAATATTAATGATATCAATAACATTTACCGATAACGTTTTATTCAATAAAGCTAACGATAATGACAGGAGAGACTACTTATGTTCAGTTGTCGGTGCAAGGTTGTAATTCACTGCAATTATCGATAACCGCATACCAGCTATTTCGATTGTTTGTATCAAGTTTTTTATTGATAATGTTGTTTACGAAAATGTTGTTGATTTATGCACACTTAAATGGGTTTTAAATTGGTTCGCAGTTGACGCGGCTTAATGTTTATTACACTTTTTATGAGCAATGATTTCCTATCCATTAAGACCCGTATGTTTTCGTCGTCATGTCAATCCTTTGTTTATAGTTTATGTTACTTTTGAACTAAAGAGTATTCGATAAAGGTTTTTCTAAGGCTTGAATAATGCCAGAGACTTGAAACCTAATAGTTTATATTTGTTTGTCCACAGAGCGAGCAGTCTTCGCCGTTCCGACGCTGGACGACTGGCAGCGGCGCCGGCAGCTCCTACCGCCACCACGAACACCGCAACATGTATAATAAGGTAAATAGAAAATACTTAATTTTAACACGTGCTTATGCATTATTGTAACGCAATTTGCTTTGACTCATGACCAGATCAGAAAATCGTTATTTTTTTTACACAACGCCATCTAGTCTCAAAGTTTGTATTTTGAGTAAACGACAACTGAGAAACATACTGGTATACTTCTAAATAGGTATACTATAAATATAAAATAGACACAGAATGATTGTGCAAATCAAACAAACTTTTGTCCTGGATGGGAATCGAACCCGACCTGGTTTAGCAGTCAGGGCCACTTACCGTCATAAACTAGAGATAGGAGACTATGTACTAGATTTATCTTGTCATCACCCTTTGTTGTTAATTACTTCCTTTTTTCCTTATACTAACTGTCTCCTCTTCCCCCAGCAAATGAGCGAGGGCTCGCCACAGGTGTCCAGCTCGGGCGGCGGCTCCAACGTGTCGCGCTGGTCGCTCGGGCTCGAGCACCTGCTGGCCGACCCCGCCGGCGCCGCCGCCTTCGCGCACTTCCTAGCCAAGGAGTTCGCCGCTGAAAACATCAGGTAAGAAACATGGACAAATGGATCCATATGTAGATAGGTCTTAAAAAGAAATTGACACAATTTCGAGATCATTTTGTAATCGTAGCAATTTCTTAATGATCGTGTCCGTGATTAATTGATGATAAATGAAGGGTGTTAATTGACACAGTTAATTAAAAACTATATCTATTAATTGAAAAGATTGACCTAATTAATTAAAAAGTGTGGCTGCTAATTTTCATAAAAGTAATATTCGATAAATGGTTTTGTTACTTCCATTCACTTTCTCGTGTCTTATTCCAATGCTAAGTCGATGTCTATTCTGAACATAACTTCTTCAGTAATCAACAGGTTCTGAATGAAAGTTTCCCTACACTAGTTTCTAAAGCCTCCTGTTTTTCCTAGATTCTGGTGGTCGTGCGAGCAGTACGCGGCGACGTCGGACGCGTCGTGTCGCGGCGCGCTGGCGGCGGAGATCTGGCAGCGCCACCTGGCGGACGGCGCGCCCGAGCCCGTCAACGTGGACGCGGCGGCCCGGCGCGCGGCCGCGCTGCTGCTGGCGCACGACCCGCCGCCCACTGAGCTGTTCCAACAGGTACCTACTGGTTATAAGAGACTTCAAATTTAAGCTACGTCAAACTCATCGACACGTGTCGCCAATAGTTTACCAATTACTTGAAAGCGAAACTCACTTTTACAGTTGTCAATTCTAAGAAAAAATGTTATTTTTTCTTTTATGTGAAATTAAAGTCAGATATCGCAACTAAACCGCTCAGCAGTTTGAATTAAATTTGATACAGATAGCTTGAATTACAAAAAAGAGCACAGTCTGTTTTTCAGATACAGCAATAGGCAAAATCTTGAAGACGGTAAATTGAAACCTAAAACAGTGTAGTCTACAGAAGTTTTGTAACATAAAAACTCTTGATTGCCAACTGAACAACCAGTAGCTAAACATTTGCGAAACTCCACCGCTACGCTCATTCGCGTGAAATCATTAATTACGTGACGATCTTCTATTACAGGCTGATAAATTATTGAGAAACATATTATTACAACGCAATCCGTTCCGAGTCGTGTAATAATTGTTATTGTTGTTTATTTTATTTACCAAGTGTACAAAACTTTTCATAATTTGTAATTTCATTTATATAAGACTTACTCAGAAGACATGTTTTAATTTCTGTTACTTTATATTCAAGAAGTAGTTTAAAAAAAACAATGTGAGGAAAGTGATTTCCAAGTTAAACATGACCCTACAGAATAATACTGATACATCTAAATTAACCTAAAATAATATGAATTTATTTGTCTATCCCGCAGGCTCAGAAGCAGATCTTCAACGTGATGAAGTTCGACAGCTACCCGCGCTTCCTGCGCTCGGCGGTCCACGCGGAGTGCGCGCGCGCAGACCTGCGCGGGCAGCCGCTGCCCTACGCGCAGACACGGGAACCTGACACTGATACTACTAAGGTACTTAAAATTAGAATTGAATGGATAATAGTAATTTAAAGGATAATAAAAGCTGATATTTTAGTAGGTGATTGTCAAAGACAGTCAAAATAGCATAAAGAAGGTAGAACTAGTATTTATCAAACACTGCAATACAAGGCTGATGATGAAGACAAATGTATGTTTTTCTTCAATATGATCTACATAAATCGAGGTCAGAAACGCACCTCGTAGAATGTTAGAATGAATCAACAAGTCTTTTCGATGGAAAATTAATTTTCAACGCATTTATCCAATTCTAGTTAAAGAAATCAGCCAGCAACGCGTCAGAGCGTCGTCGCAGCGGCGGCGGCTCGCTGTTGCCATGGAAACTGCGCCCCGGACGGGAGAGGTCCAACAGCACGCAACCTAACGAACAGCCACCTATCACTGATGTAAGTACATCTTATTAAACCTATACCTAATGAGTCCTGACGACAATAGTCTGTGCTAACTACTGATGTACCACAAAGGATGAGATAAATACGTGAAACACATTAACCTGTATCGATATCGCGTCAAAAACAATAAAACATTATTACTAAACACGGTTAAATAACTTCCATTTATACAAATGTCACAAACATGAAAATTCTCCATAAACATGACGCTATCAGACCTAAATTATAACTTATCAACATAATTATAAATTACATGAAATCTAAACAAATAATTATTAATGAAATTGGCGCCAAAGCGTCCCCAGATTTAGATACCGCGGCACATTTCCACTGCAATTGTATTTATAGTATTATTATAGGGATCTACAATTATCTCCACACACAAACTTAACTGTATTTCTATTTTTGGCATACATTTAAACATGCAACCTAAAAAAGACCTTATTCCTAAAACGATAAATTTGATAATTGCTTCGTAATGCAATGTAGTTTCGTCCTTTCCGTTTTGTCTTGGAAAAGTAGATCATAAAACGTCACTGCCACAAAGTTAGCAATAGCAATGTACTTTTTAATAACAAAAACAATTTGTGAACTAAAAACACCTCTCAACAATTAAAAAATCAATATTAGTATTATTACATCAATAACATTTTTAAAAACAAATGACAATTTAAGATATATGAGTTCCTTTCATCACCATATTGTTCTGTAAATATGCATAGTTATCTGGCAAACCAACGTGCAGTGCGGAAAACATGATAATGTTCAGCCAATATTTGTTCTATTCGTGTAAATTATAACGTAATTCTTTAGAAATGTTTCACGATATTGGCGCAATAGTTGTACATCTTAATAGCATTATTGCCTATTATAAATTCCAAATGATAAAGTTGAAAAAACCAGTTATAATTATGTTGTATATTAATAAACGTCTGTATATTACTTTATCTTATGATGAAGCAGGGTTTTTTCATGAGAAAATCCTATGGCGTTGAGAATATAGTTCACTAACTCAAGATTACATTTGGTGTATATAAAATCTAGTAGTAGCTTATTTTAGGTTCCTAATGCCATGGATATCCGCGCTATCCAAAATATCTTACACAATCCTCAGCGTTTAATAATCTCACTTCAAGATATTTATTTATAAACAGTAGACCTCCTTAAATAGAAAAATAAATAAGCAGACTAAAATACAAACAATAACAACCGTTTATAAACACCAGACAATATAAATAGCCATACGAAACCTTCAAACACATAAATAAGTAAACTGTGTACTTTTGTACATAGCCTGTGTACTTCTGTACACAACGTACGTACTGATACAGACTTTAGTACACAACTATAGGTTATTACTTACCCCAGTATGTGTTTCACGATGAATCTGCAGAAATATATGAAACGAGGCGATCACGACACACAGATTGTTTTCCAACAGCAAACAGTTTCTCTGTTATATTCCGCGGATCCTACTATACTAGATACATTGTGTACATAAGTGTGTTTACATTTGTTAGTAATTATTTATTTACTAGTAGTTTGTTTTACTATTATGTTAGAGTGTACGCGTTAATGAGTTTTCTTTAGATGTTTTGTTAATTATAATATTTGTCAAGTCACTCATATTTAAAAAAATATGGATATTATTATACTATGGCGTCAAATTCTGGAGTTGGGAGAAAACCTATCAACTTCTTCTAGTAGTCATAATAGATGTCCCATTAAATACACCAATCATCGGTTCATAATCCAGTAAAGCATTTGTAGCTGCCATTCGACTAACTGTATAAAACTTCAGACCTACCACCTGGTGGGTTTGGTGGCTTGGTTGTAGAAGAGAGACAACGAACTGTGTTTAGTAGCGCCATCTCGTGCTTACAACAGTAAGCCTTGTTCCTTCAAATGTTTTCATTATCTATCTTTCCTTAGGTGGTGAAATCAAGTCAGTCAGCCCCCGGGCAGTGCTCGCTGTGCCGCGTGGTGCTCCCGGACGGGGCCACGTCCGTGGTGGGCGTGGAGGCCGGCGTCACGGTGGGCCGGCTGGTCGACCGCCTGCTGCAGCGGCGGAACCTGCTCTGTACCACTTATGATGTACTGCTCAAAGATGCCAATCAGGTATGAAATGAAAATAAATAAACTTTAATTATAAAAAAAATAGTGTATGTCTAAGTTTGCTGCTAAGTTGTATGTAATTGTAGTTATTATTATGGTAGGCTCTGTTTTGTGGGTTCGATTCTCGTGTGGGATAAATATTAGCGTGATTTACAAATATGACTGTTTTTTGCATATATAATAAATAAAAAACAAATCTAATTGTTGTCATAATGCAGTTAGGGTGAATATTATGTTTTTAGAATTAGAATTAGAATATTCTTTATTGTACACCATGGAATTGCAGCAGTTATTCTTAATACAGAATAAAAAAAATGATTTATTTTCATATATTAACTTTATAAATATTCTCTTAAACAAAATGAGTTAAAATACAATATACTACAGTTTCGTATAAATCTGCAGGGCACATCGAGCACAGTAGACCTGTCGTCCCCGTCCACAGTGCTGGGCGGGCGCGAGGCGCAGGTGGAGCGGCGCTGCGTGGTGCGCATCGAGGTGGGCGCGCGCTGCGTGGCCGTGCGCTGTCGCGCCGCGCGCCGTCTGCGCCACGTGCTGCGCCCCGTGCTGGCCCGGTACGCGCCCGCCGCCGGGGCCGCGCCCGCCGCCGGGGCCGCGCCCGCCCGCGCCGTGCTCAGGGACGGACAGCTGCTGCATCCCGACACCACCATGCAGGTATGGAACACACACTTTTTGTTAAACGCTTCTCGCAATTATTTGTGTCGCACAGGTTTCTACAAACATTCAAGTCATATGCACAAAGACACCCAGATTCAGGACAACGCATTTGCAAATCACACGTTCACATTCGCTTATCTTAAAATATACTTAACAAAAAATAAGCAGCTGATAGCAATTTTGTGCGTTTTAACTCATATCCTAATTGACATCCCTGGTCTACCTTGAATAAAAAAAATCAACTTACTAACATAACTAATAATTTATTTCAATCCCCAGGAGTTAGACGGCGCCCGCCTGCAGATAGTAGAGGTGTCTGACAGCGGCGAGTACCGCGCGGCCGTCGGAGAGGCGCGTCTGGACACTCGCGACGACGACGCGGACTCGCTCAGCGACTTCAACGCGTACGACGCGCTCAGGCACCAAGACGATCAGGTAACATAAACATACCCATAGAATACGAGCTGACCCAGAAAACTTTGATTTGTCATACAAATTAATGCTATGTAAATGTCCGATTCTCAGACCTAACCAATACGTAAACAAAATTTCATGACAAACGGTCGAACCGTTTCGGAGGAGTTCAATTTCGTACACCGTGACACGAGAATTTTATATAATAGATGTTTATGTACATCAATTTACTAAGCCTCATAATAGACAAGAAATAGGGGAAACCCTAGATGATTTTGGGTTGATATTAAGTTTGATCTTTATCTCTTATAAAGTTCAACAAAAGCGTCAAATTTTTCACAGCCTCTGAGCCTACATTCTTCATAATTCAGAGTAAATCGTTCAATAGATTAATAGTAGACTTGTTTCTTGTTACAGCAGAGTGTGAGCACAGCTAGCGGCAGCAGTCGCGGCAGCGCGGGCGCGTCCGGCCGCGTGCGGGCCGCGCTCAGGCCCGGCCCGCCGCTACATCACCATCCACCTGGTCAGTACACACACCTACACATAAAAGTAGTTTATTCAAGAAGTATCCCACAAATGATGCTAAAAAAACGGTTTAGTTGAGATTAATTTCCGTTAGAGAATAAATCAAGTCGTACCTCATCAAAGTTCCTCTTACCTACTTCAAACTTTATTCTAACAGTACACTACGTTCCCTCAGATTTCCTGGAGAATCTCCGCGAGACCCAGCGCCAGCGACTGCAGAACAAGTCTCCCCCGGCAGTGGGCGGCGCGCCCCCCTCGCCGCCGTCCCCGCCGCGCTCGCCCGCCGCCGCGCGCGCGCCGCCGCCGCTGCCGCCCAAGCCCAGCCTCAGGCATGCGCCCACCGTCGTCTGAGGGACCCAGCTCCTCACTGGCTACAGACACAGGGACTCAAGTCCCACTGGACCCGTGTCCCACAGGGCGCACGTGGATTAACGGCCACGTGTCCCCCAGGACTCGAGTCAGTACAGACTGAACACGCCCAGGCCACTGAGGCACGATAAAGGACCAATCCACACGCCTCAAGCTAGCTTACCTTGGGCCTCATTCTGATGAGTTCAGAATATAATGCAGCTCGCCACGTGAAGAGAAAATATCACTAGAAAGTGATATTAAATGTTGTTTCTAGATTACATAATGTTATAGCTGATTAAAATCACATGTTTGTATGAAATCGTCGTCTATAACTTTATTTCTCGAGTTGAAACGTGATTAAATGTAAATATTGAATGAGCTGTTTTAATCAATCTCATAATTTAATGTACAAAATGTTTGCCATTGTCTTTCTAGACACGAACGGATGTCTATTGAAATATAACTAAACATTATCATAAAAAGACATAATATATGTAGTTGAAATATAAAAGAAAAATACAAATAACAAAAAGCCGAAAGCTCTTTTTTTAAGCACATTGCTCATTCTACCAAAAAGAGTTTAAGAGTATATAAACTAATTGTATATACAAAAGGCTGGAATTTAATTGTTAGTTATATTTCAATGTGATATTACGTTATAAAGCAAAGATCAACCTAGATTAAGCGTACATTAACATGTAAATACAATATTTGTATTACTTTTGGTGCCTTCCATAGATTTATGTTGCACTTGAATGAATGGGATTGCTTTACACACAGACAATTAATTATATCAATTCATCCGTCTTACTTAACCAACTACGTAAGTAGGTTAAAATTTTTGCATAAACATTATTTTATACTTACAAAATGATATCAGCTTTGAAAACCTTATTACAAGGGACTAAACACTATGATAACTTAACAAATAATTACAGCTAATATTGGTATACAGTCGTGGTCACATACATATCAGATTGACAAAACTATCACGACTGTTACCGACGAAAACAAATAAATAAATGATCTTTAATTTTGTCACCTATTAAAAAAATGTTGTTATGTGTAAAAGAGTTGAGTTGTGATTTTATTGTCATGATAAAAAGTATTAACAACTTATTATTGGGAGTAGTTTTTATAAGCAAGCAATGACTTTCCTTTCCTAAGAACTCAGATGATGAAATTTATCTGGTTACTTATTTGATTGACATCAAAATCCAGTGAGATTGTGTTTTATATGGATGCTTTGCACTTGGGATGAAGAGAATAATGTATAAATGTACTAAAGTAACAGTTTTATAAGTTAACGTCGGCACAAAATCAGAACAATATAAATAAAGTATATTTGATCTTAAAATAGGTATGCTCAAACTAAATTACCTATTTAACACTAGAATGAACGATGGTTATTTTTTACCCGACTGCGCCCAAGAAAGTAATGTTTTAAGAGATCTTTTTGTGATGTTGTGCCTTGACTTATAAAACGTGTCATTCGGGTCTGCTTTAATATAATTAATATTACGGTATTGTACTTTAGTTTGCCGAATAGTCAGTAGTTAATTTATTGTAAATGAATTGAGTGAGTCCCGCAGAGTATACATTATAAAAATAAAATGATAATATAGACGCATTTGTTTTATTCCATTGGTACTCCTGCTTTATCTAGCATAATTTTATTATTTTTCCACTATGTAAATTATCGAAAAAGACAATTCGTTGTACTGACTTGTACTACCTGAATTTCACGCACTACGGTCGAATAAAATCAGCGGGATCGTTAATTCAACTTCCATTGTAAAATCTGGTAGAAAACTACCATGAAACAATGAAAAGACTATAAATTGGATTTGCTTGAAGTCTGTCAACACTGAGTAACTGATTCAAATAAAAACATTGGTTTACATAACTATAATTACAAAGCATATAATAAAATTGACGACACAACCATACCTCATTCTGATCCCCATAAAGACTGATCATGACATTTAAGACCAATTAAACCTGCGGGTTCGATCCCCATATGGGACAACTTAATTCTAATCAACAGGACTAATATTTAAAAAAAAGATTACCAGACTGTTTAGGAAATTTAAATAATAAAACCTCTATTACTATTTACACTACACATTTATTTACATCTCATTTATCAGCTATGGCGGCTGTTTCCTTTCCCTCAATACTTTCCACTTTATCCGGCTTCACCACCTCCGGTTCAGGCTCTGGCATTAACCTGGTCAGCTTCGAAGGTTCCTTGGGCGGAGTCCAGTCAGGGATTATCTTCTCATGGATACGCCATGTACCATATAAGTTAGATAAATGCTTCTCAAATACAATGTATTCTAGGACGTCTTTAGCTACGATCTCGCTGCCATGGATGAGGCGACCAAAGCGGTCGTATACGGCGAGGGTTTGGCGGGTGTGGAAGCGGACAGTGACCTGGAAATAATTTTTAGTGGTAATACTTTTTTTTTTTTGATATAGGAACTTAAATTTTTCAGCAGGTTAGAGAAATAATCCTTATGCAAAAACTGTATAACAATAAATATGAGACCTAAAATTTTAGAAAAGATGTTGCTCAGGAATATTACTGTATAAATACAAAATAATCTACTATACAAAATAAATCATGTAATGAGAATGAAAATGAGATTTATTTTCTTAAAAAACTGTCCTATCACAATGGGAACTAGTTTTAGGTTAATCATATGTTATATATCTCCATACCTGTCCATAAATATTTTCCTTGCTGACAACATCAGTGCATCGAGCATGCACCACTCTTGGAGGCTCCAGAGATTCTAAAAAGCTCCATCGGATAGTTTTCGACAAAGTGTTGAACCTAAACTCTGGGTAAGCTTTCTCTGTGACATAATCCCTGAGAGCTTTTGTATTTCCACTGGCAAGGATTTCATGTGCCTTAATGTATGTTTCCTGGGCTTTCTGGACAAACTCTTTTTGGTCAAATTCCTCTTCAAATGACTTAATTTTACGGATAGCCATCATTGATTTCGACTTCTTTTCTAGTAATTGTACTGCTTGTTTGGCTCGTGTTGTGGAGACCAGGGAGGCCTTGCCATCACCTTCTGGTGGGACATATGGCTCAAATACTCCGCCTGGAATAAGTAACAATTTCTAAGAATAATTTCATGGTATGAAATCAAAAATTTACTTTTAATATAATATTTTAAAATGAAAAATAGAAGAGATACATAGCTCAAAACTATCTGTGTATGTCTATGGATTGCTTATACTTTAGCAGCTGGTGAGGAAATAAACTTAACCACATCACAACATCGGAACTTGATTCAAACTCCAATTGATAGTAACACTAAAATGTGATTAATGCAATTTTGTCAATGCAATTAATAAAGAATAATGTTTTCTGGGTCCACTGCTCTGGTGTCAATATTCCCCAAATAGGCGCACAATGGTCTTATCAATGAAAAGTAGAGTAGTTACCAGAAAATCGCAAGGACAAATGTACAGTCACTCAAAATGCCACTGGCAGTCTTGGTAGGTCAAGGAATTTGAGGATGCTGGTAGTTGTCCCCTGCTTTTGGATGGGCTCTGATTATTTTTTGAAGAATGTTGATAGTACAAAACCATATATAAGATTTCAGTTTAAATTGTAGTCAATAATTTGGGAAAATACATACCAGTAGCGGAAATATAGAAAGGCCGTTCCATCCATGGCCTAGGCGGTAAGAGACCTCGCTCCTTCATTTTCTGTCTAATTTTCTCAGGACCCAATGCAGCAAAATCCTCATTTGGGTCCGGTAACTCAACCTTCAGATATTTCTGGGCTCTTTGCTTCTTAAACTTAGGTATAAAATGCTTTGATGTAGTAGTTCGAGACGGCTGAGTGAATATTACAGGCGCTAGGCGCAGAGACCCCATCTATAAGTAAAAGAGTAATATTCATTACATTAATGTGTTTATTAAATTACATTTTGTTTTCACACCTATTATAGTTATAAATATTAAACATTATTATGATTATCTACTAGAATAAGCTGTTTTATTTACTATTCCTAACACAAGTTAAAATCATACCTTCGACAGTAGGGAGTTCGCCATTTTAGAAATTTGCAGTTTAATAACTGTGTAGATTTCAGTGTATTATATTTCGTATCATCAGTTAGTAATTAACCACACAATCAACCCAGTTTGAGCTTAGTGCATACTTATATCTAAATTCTTATTTTATAACCTAAAACCAAAATATTACAGGATTAAACTGTGCCACAGATAACGAAACTTATGTATGAATGAGTATTAAAACATTTCGAATTACGATTTCGAACTGAAACTATTAAATTGTTTAATAGTTTTAGTTCGAAAGTTCGTGTATTTTCATTACAAATTTACCAATGATGTTAATTCCTAGGCTTAACTTGATCCATTAAACAGGAATAATCATAGTAATGGGTACAACGAAACTTTTAAATGTTATCTTTATTATCGTAGGCTTATAAGATTTGAAATTACCAAGTTTTTGTAATTTTCCCAACTGGCGCCAATATTAATTGGTAAATTCTATCTGCTAAACATGAATTCAAATTTTAACATAACTTTTAATTTTGTTTTTCAGGGCTTAGTTCGTTTAAGCAATTTCCCTTGCCGAACTTGGGTCATATGTTTATGAACAAAAAATGTCTATGGTGTTTTGTTTTTTCTGCCATTTTTAGTCAAATACTTTCCATTCAAATTGTGATTTTTTAATAAAGTGATACAAAATTTATCAAATTTATTGTGTCGTCTTTAAAAATATTTTTATTCTTATTAAAGTTTAGATTGTGCTTATATATACCAATATTGAAAATTTTTATTGTTTTGTCTTTTGAAGTATTTCTGTCTCCAAGGAGCCTTATACGTGCTTTCTTCTGTTATATTACCTAAATATAAGTAAATTTCAGAAATATTTCTTAACATTACATATTGTAAACGTCGGTAAAATAAGCTACGAAGGAAAACGCTCGGGCAGATTTGAATCGATCGTCGCGACTAAACCGGACATCCGGCGACTCCATAGTCCACACACGTTGTCTCTAGCTCAAGGGAATAGAGATCGCCGCAGCGTTTCTTTCTTTTCTGAACAGGCGCAGTCCTAGAGAACTCGCAAAAGGAGTAAAAGGCTCCTACATAACCTGTCACTACGTAAGTATCAGTGCACACACTAGTTTATAGCGCGTCGTTGCTTTGTTCGCCATTGAGATTCGTGAATCTAAACTACTTGGGGGTCCTTGCTGAGTCATAGCCAGGTGATCTTATTGTTGGGTTGTGGAATATTCCTTTTGGATTGTTTCGGCGGTCCGTCACATTAGAAGTAAGTAAGTGAAACGCGCTTGGACGCCATAATAGTAGAATGAAGGGTCGACACGGGGTTGCGTGGCGCACCGCCGCGGCCGATGACCTTATAGCGGGATGGACCTTTATTAATTTGCCACGTGTTTTTTTCTTTCAGCAATATATTGTATGAGTCAGAAGGTAGAAAAACCAGTATTATCGGGTCAACGGATCAAGACCAGAAAAAGAGGTAAGTTTTATTACTTATTTTTCACTTAAACCTAAGTTAGGTCTTGGACACATGCCCAGATTCTTGAGTCCGCGATGGAGGCCAATCTCATCCGAAGTTAGTTACTTAGTTAAGTGAGTTGTGTTCTCACATGTTTCTCGAAGACGTTGCTACATAATATGAAGTCGTTAATTTAATAACGATCACCTTGGCCGTGACACTTCCAAGTCCAGTATAATATTCTTAGCCTTCTTGGTGAATGTCATCGTTTATAGAAGTGGGTCACATGATTTATTAATTGAATATTGTCATACAGTAGCCTGAGTACACCATTTCTACTATCCTTCAAGTGATTTCCTGATTAAGTGGTCTGCCAGTAATTTATCTTCAAACTTAAATTGATAAATTGAACTTCCTTTATTACAATTAGTAACATAATTTCTCTCAATGTGCTTTACATAAAACAATCATTCTATTATCTTCAATACTTGCTTTAAAAAACAAATAAACCATATATTGTAAATATTATTGATTCTCACACATTCAATTATTTATGTTGAAACATCATTGAAATGATCTCTAAGCACAAAGGAATCCCTCCTTGAAATTATATTTCACAAGTATTCTTCTTAAGGCTGCATTTTCATTCAGCATGCCTACCTAGCATTTTTTGCTGTGTTTGACCTAGATTAACTTCAGACTTTCTCTTGATTGTATATAACTGTATATTTTTGAGTTTTACAGCTAACTTAATACTTTGTTTGAACTTTTGCGGGCAGCATCACATAATTAAATGAATCATAGTTATATCTGTGAGGTGCATTAACATTGAATTTTTATTTCACAAAAATTGCTAAAATTTCTAAATAATGTCATCATGATTAATTCGGTTGGAAGGACAATCTTGCCTTATCACTCCTTTGTGGAAGGCCCTCACTTCTAGACTATTCTATAGATGTATCATGTGTCATTGAACTTGTATGCTGAGTGACCTTCAAAGGTCTATTAGTCATTAATAGATATGCTTTGAGTTGTTTGAATATTTAGATATTTTAATAATGAGATGTGTTTTACAATAATTATTGATTTTAAATAAATCTGTATAGACACACCATATGGCTGAAAGTTAGATACTTTATGTGAATACCAGTATTTTCTTGTCAATCAATAAAGACAAGGAGTTATTACAATCACTATAATTGTTACTACCGTATCAATTGTGCGACAGAAATAACTAACTGTCCAGTAGTTACCTACTCCAATTGTTTAGCTGGCTCCTCGTTATAACAAATATAGAATTGGACTTTGCTCTGTGGAATAACCTCAACATTTATTGTGTTGAACTAAACATATAAAACTAATTGATATTTATTCATCCTCACTTGAAATAAGTAGTACATTATTTATTTACTTAAATGTAAAGAAATATTTTTAGTTTAACGAAAAAAAATGGGTACTACTGAGGTCTGTATTTTGTCTATGGATGTTAAAGTTGCGAGCCCTGTAATCCGGCACAGATAACTTAAAACCACGTGGTTTTGTCGGCAGTCGTATTTCATTCATACAAACGTTATTTTTACTGTTGGTATTCCAAGTAATCATCCACTAAGTTTGACACTTTGGGAAAACGCGCGCAAAACCATGTGACGTTATTTCTTGTTGTTTTAAAATTATTATACACGAATAGGAGCGAATACAAGAAGTTATCTTGCCTATATCGGAGTCAAGGGAGCAAGCCAGTCCAAATAAGGCCGACCTGTCTTATAATTTATGCAAATTATTTAAGGAATTACTTACAGTACCAACCAACACGTTCCAACAAACGTAACAAATTGAACCTTATTTGTGTAGGATTAGGGCGCTGTCTTGTTAGTTATGGGTACCTATTTAGATTGTACGGAGTAATCTTGATTTGATAATATCTTCATTAGAAACTAATGTTTATATTGCAAATCAACTATTAATACACATGAGTAAAATTAACTAGAATCTTCATGCAAATCTTATCCATTGTGGTCTTAGCTTCAATATATCTATAGCATCTATTTTTCCGTCCCTTACGTGTCATAAATGGTATGGATTAATATTTATATAGGAATCCCTAATGTTCAATTTATAAATTCAATAATTTGACTCACTTAAAAACTATATTTAATGGTTCATATCCAAAACCACTTTGGGACCGCTCAAATCATTGATTTGGGCGGAAACAGCTGACGTAACCAGTCATCCCGTCCCGACACATACTCTGAATAACTGACCTCCGAAACGCAGCTGAATCGTTGCATTGAACGTAAATGCCATACGATCCTATCGATTATAAATTTAAATTTAACCTCGATGCCCTGTGGTAAATATTTACTTGTATTTCTATCTTTAGAAGTAACTGCCGATTTCATTATTCAATCTATAGTTTTCTTTGCCTACTAGTTATATAATTTTGACATCCCAATCTAAATCCATCGATTTACAAATTGAAGAATATTTAAATGAGTGTCAGACCTGTATGTCTCCATGTAAATCATTTCACGACTGACTCGCAAATGAGGTTGCCATCCGTCCCGGTTATATCTGGTTCTGAGCTATAGAATCCGGTTTCACGGTTTGTCATGGTTGTCAAATTTTTGAGATGCTACCTAGCTTGCTTAGAGCTTTTATACTATAACGTTTACCATAAGAGCTTCTTCAAAAAATCTCCTGCACGTGTTGTTGTTCACTTTATTTAAGTAAACAATTATGTAATCTATTCCTTCTCGAAACGATAAACTTCCCTTTTATGTAATCACGAATTAACATTCTTCACGGCCATGGGCAAGGTCGAAAATAATTATAACTATAGTTGTTACCTTACAACTCCACGTCTACAACACACACATTTACTAATATCAATTAACAACAACATTTACAAGTGTGCCTTGTTTTCTAAATGCTAGATAAAATCAAGAATCTCGAATGTATTGTATTTACATAATGTGCTTGAGTTTGCGTAGGAAAAGCATTATAATACAGCTGATACCGAATTAATTCTCTACTTATAAAATTCAACGTGTCGTCCACCAAAGACAATATTCCGTAGTATTCTAGACATTTTCCTGTTTACTTATTATTACGCATAGTTTTCCTTGTATTTGTTTTTGGATATCAATTTACTTGTATAAGACTTGCTGGAAATTAACAAGCTTAATGGCGTTTTCCTTACTCTGTCTTAGTCGAGGTTCTCACACTGTCCCTTGTGGTTTTCGAGACTAAAAAGTTGATTCGTTGAGTCGGTGGATACTTAGGGATGCAGGCCTCAAGGATGTTGAGAAATTTTACAGAAGCTGCGCGTAGCCTGCTACTATATTACCAATGTCCGTTCGTTCAACAGCAAATATTCCTTTTCATGTCAGCCCCGTAGAAACTAATTTAGAAAAACTATTCTATTAAATATGTTATTACAGGAAAGGAAATTTCATTTAACTTCCACGTTCGATTGAATTAACTTCAATACAAACATTCATTTGTAAATGATATAATATAGGTTAACAGTTAGCAGTGGCTCGTCACGAACGCGATATGCCAACAAAACATAACGGTATTACGTGGTAGCGGTACCTCGCATTACCCACCACTTGAGAAGCTTTAAAAATGTTTCACACTTTGAAACTTAACGGTGTAAAAACCATTTTCACTTTATTACAGCATTTGTAGCCTTAAATGTGCCTGGTATTGTAAATCGACCTTCGAGATAATGTTACGCCGTGTTTATCGAATAACGTTGAATTTAAAATCTTTGATAAATACGCGTAATTTGTATTCAATACGTCTGTAGACAAGTGTGATGTTTACGCCTTGTTGCTAAAGATAGATAATTCATTTATGTCGTGTATTCCTTATTAGTATTGAGCTTATAAACGAATGAATGGTGGAATAATCCACCGAACACAATTCGTCGCTATACGCTGTTATCATACTTGCTCAACACATGTGGCGCTTAAAAGAACATCTGAGTTCGCTACTCGCAATAAATTAATAAGACAAAGTGTTCGTATGTATTTTACACTATACAAATAACATCACCGTTTGAGATATTCAATATTTTTAACTGTTTTGTACGCTCTACGCGACAGCTTTCAGAGAATCTCTCAGATATTGAGCAAGTTTTAAAAGTATTTTTGATATTACAACCGCAGTAAAATCTTGGAATTTTGAGAATGCTCAGATGTTAGAGAATTAAAATTGTTTGATCGTCTTAGCAACGTCCCTACCTTTGACATGTTTTATCCTTTAATAAAGCCCACAGAAACTTTTTAATTAAAATCTGGTTACTCTGGTTTTCTATCGTTAAAAAAACAGACAGACAAAGTTCATTACGAGACTTCTTGTAGAAAGAAAAGCTCAATTAAACTCGATGTATTACGAACTCCGTTTGAAAATATTCATTTCCTGTGTGTAGATTTTATAGTCGGCCATCAGTTTTATCACAAGGTAAATAGGCAGTTTTAAGATGGTAAACGAATTCAATGTCATCCGATATGGTTTTTTTTGTCGTTGTACCTACTTTATATTTAGAAAAAGAAAAGAAAAAGTTTCTGTACACGATCTATATCTAGCATAAAGTTTTTCCTAAACTAAGGACGACTATCTATCACGTTATTGATCAGTTAAGTGTGTTCATTACTTGTGCAAAATCATATTATCAAGCAAGTCTTGGAACTCGAGTGTTGGAAAGTACCGTTAAATCAGTAATTTTATCAATTCCATTGTGAACATCTTTCCGCAGGAATAATTCAATCGGCAAAGTAACATAACTTTTTTCTGACTTGCAATTTCAGGCCCATACCATACGGTCTCAAGATGGCGGCATCTTATATCAAAATGGTAGAACCAAACGTTTTATAAGCACTGTCGCATCGAGTAACTTTACAGAGGTGACATTACTCTTAAATCTTGTGTAATGTGAATTGGATCTAATACTCTTAAAAAAATCCAAGGCCAAACATTATCGCGGCCACCTATAATTGTGCTTCTAAATATAAAAATTAATCTATTATTAAATATCTAAATTCTGATTTAATTTCGTTACGATTAGCTTACACTTCTCTAGTGATTTATCGTTAAAGATATAAGAAATCAAATAAAAAGCAGACTTTACGAAAGCCAGTATAAAACAGGCCAATTAGTTGTTAATTTCCACACAAGAAACGCAATAAACATGTTTTGTATCGCACGAAAACAAAACAATATCTATCTATTCCTACAGCGCGCCAACAGCTAAACAGATAGTCGCTAGAACATTATTCGGTGTTCTTTTATGTCACATCGCGCGACCTTCACAACGAATTCTCGAGGCAATGTGAAAAACAGCTATTTTCTTGCATTGTACTTGTTTATCAAACGACTCCGTACTAAATTTGGCACATAGTATTTGGCTTCCCTAAAATGTGGTAAAAAAATGTCACGGCT
Source organism: Trichoplusia ni (assembly GCF_003590095.1). Taxonomy (NCBI): domain Eukaryota; kingdom Metazoa; phylum Arthropoda; class Insecta; order Lepidoptera; family Noctuidae; genus Trichoplusia; species Trichoplusia ni. The sequence continues at coordinate 4,322,798 of NC_039493.1, forward strand.
ATTCTTCGTAGCAACGGAGATCAATTAGGAAAGTTGGTACCCATTAGTTTTTGTTTGGAAGAATAATTACAGAGCCCTTACGAGGTCATCTTAATTTTCTATCTTACGTAAAATAGTTTACGAAATCGAATTTTTGTAATCTATTCTTCGGAAAATCAATTTCCATTGAGTAATTAACAAAATCACTTGAAAATTAAGCTTATTTTAACATAAATTCTACATACACATTCATAAAATATGTTACGACGAAATAACTCATTTAAAACAAAGTCTTAAGCTTAAGGTTAAATTCGTGATCAAGTCGTGTGAAACAGACAGTACCTGTCACAATTAGTAAACTTAAGTGCTAATTACTTCAGACTTCTCCCGAGTAATAAAAGTGGCAAACCCCAGACCACTCGCTTAACGAGCCAGTCCCGTTAATGAAATGGAAGCGCGTTTCATTGGCTCCCTATATATCATTGGCTTGTGTTTTGTCATTGAAATGGTAGGTACAAGTTAGCTTTTTTTCATCCTTTACACAAATTTATTTCATTTCTGTTAAATTATTTACTCTTCTAACTATATCGTGATACCGAGACACAGATCTTGATAAAAATTTGCTACTAATTAATCGCTTGACAACATAATGGCTCCAAATGCAGACCTCATTAGTAAGATAAATGATTAATTATAATATATAAGTGTACTGTGAAAGTAATGTGTTTAACCTCACCAAAGATAAGTTAACCTCTAGAACTGCTGAACCCACGTACATAATAAACCTATCAACTTTAGAAAGTTCGCCCACGGTTCGCCCATCCTTTTGTAAGCTTAACTAATATATATGCCCTCTTTTGATCAACGATATTCCTATGAACTGTGGTATTTTGTTAATCTTGGACAACACTTTGTAGGGATAAAGGTTGACCTCCTAAATGTTACATAAAGCGAATGGTTTACTTTGGAAAATAATATTTTGTATTTCCTTAACATGTTCAATAATCTATAATCTTAAAAGAAAATCTAAATCGCAAAATTACTGACCGAGATAAATAGAGACGGTTCTTATGTTAAAAGAGCATGTTTAAAATCAAATCCTATCAAGGAAATTGATAGAATACTGATTATATAAGTATACCAGTTAATTCCCAACCCAGATACCGCTAATCTTAACATTATATCAATAAACTCATAACCGTATTATTTGAAATAAATTAGATAAACAAATCTCTTATCTTGCACTTATTTGTTAACACTAAAGTTACGCAACCATTGTTACTTCCTAGCACGTCGTAGTATTATCAGCGAGTTGGGAGTGTTGGACCAAGGCTCTGCGCCAGTCCGCGGCTAATCAAAACTAGGTCGTTGTAGATAACTTGAAATCCAACTAGTCTTGGCAAACTACTTAAACACAACTACATGGTATACAGTTGGTACAGTACAGTTTTTGTTTTTTTTTAATTTTTTTTTTTTTAATGTAAATTGTGCGGAATAGGTTGCCAGAGGTTGTAGGTTGTAGGAATAGGTTGTAATTTAACAGTACTTGAGGTGTTGTTGAATATTTATTTAATGATAAAACTAATTATGTGAAGCAATGGAGTTTAGATTAAATTCTGGTCTATGTTAATTGTACTAAATTATTAGCACATACAAGTAATTATCTATAAATCTAATCTAAATAATCTATACTTAGATATTTCCATGGCTAGGCAAGGTTTATCTAATACAGTTAAATAAGTTATTTATATATTTTTTTTTCATATTGGTCGATGGATTGGTCACTACAACAGTTTTGGGCATGTGTACTGATATTAGTGTTGGAATTAAGTAATAGATGTCCCTTCTAAGAGGTATTTTTTATTTCCAGATGAGAAAGAGAAGTACGATCCGAACGGCTTCCGCGACGCGCTCGTGCAGGGTCTGGAGCGCGCCGGCGGCGACCTCGACGCGGCTTACAAGTTCCTAGACGCGGCTGGCTCGAAGCTCGACTACCGGCGGTATGGCGAGGTCATATTCGACGTGCTCATCGCCGGGGGGCTGCTGTGTGAGTATACAAAACTGTTACGAATACTCTACAGACTGTAAAATATTGCAGCTTCAGGAAATCCTGAACCGAAGTAGAACTGTAAAACACGCATCGATTTTAAGTTTCTTGAAAAAAAATATGAATTATTTTTAGGAATAATATTTTCAAAAAGTTAAATAAATATATAATTACTAAGGTTTTAAGCAACCAATGAGCGATAAACTTGTAAAACCATTTCTGATTCATTGGCTGAAACTAGGCTTTCTAATCAGCTTTTGTAAACTGTCATTCATGTTATACCACAACGCGGCACTATTCAAGTGACGTTTAAAACTAGATTAAATATTAACTTGTTTCTAGTAAATGTAGTCCGACACCAGTGGCTGTACCTATGAGCTCTTCTAGCCCTTGTCCAAGCAAGACAACACACAGGGGCGAATTGCTTCCATAACAGCGCTAGTTAAAAAAAAATTGATCGTTTTACCTTATTATTTTTAATCATCCACACATCACATGTCATAATCATATGAAACTTGTCATACATACAAAACACAATGCAGAATGATCATAATATACAATAATACACCACTTGCAGATGCATACTTCCTGTAATTTAAAGATAATTAGGGGCAATGTCTAAAGTCATTTCCACGTAATAACTTGTAAGAGAAAAAATATAGTATTCTACAACAGATTATAATTATTAAGTCTAGCTTAATGACGTTGGCTTACATGTTAATAAAAAAAAACATATGCGATACTCTGATATAATGTTTAATGCCTAAGAACTCGCAAAAAACACAACTTTTATTTTGAATCTTACATGATGAAACATTTGGCTAGAGTCCTGAACTCTTGTGTTGACAACAACTTTTCGTTCGTTATTTTACCTGACTGCCTCCTACACACACATAACACACACTTTTGTTACACGAGTGTCTTATAAGCTCGTGTGTTGCAGTGCCCGGCGGCTCCGTGTCGATGGACGGCGAGAGCCCGAAGACGAACACCTGCATCTTTACCGCGAACGAGGATATGGAGACCATGCGAAACTTTGAACAGGTAACTATTACTTAAAGTAGGTATGAGTTGCGATTCTGCGAGTTGAAATACCATGTGCCATGCTAGGATTTACTTAAATTCATGGTCGAGTAAAGCAGCCGTAGGTATATTTTCATACTCAATACTTTATTTGCACTCCACAATGTACAGCTTTGGCCAAAAGTATTGAGCACCCATGATATCTTTCAGTTTTAAGTGGAGTATCAAATAGAAATAAAACAAAACGTTTTATATGGGTTTATTTTACTATTTATTAATAGAAAATTAATATTTTGTGGGTCCACCCTTTGCCTTAATTACGGCAGAAATTCTTTTTGGTAAAGAGTTAACAAGTTTTTTACAGTCGTCAACAGTAATCGAGTTCCATTCTAGGCGCAGGCAGCGTTTTAAATCTTCTTTGTTGTTAATTGTGTGGCGCCTAACCCTGCGCTTTAATAAACCCCATAAATGTTCTATGGGGTTCAGATCTGGAGACTGAGCTGGCCAGTCAAGCAGTTCCGTGTTATTTTCCCGAAACCATCTCATAGTGCGTGCAGATTTGTGGCATGGCGCGTTATCCTGCTGGAATTTGACACCATCCATATTCGTGTCGCCAAAAAGTTGCGTGAATGAAGGCAGTAATGCAGTTTCTAGTACATTTATGTACTTAGTAGAGTCCATGCGACCCTCACAAACGAACAATTCGCCAACTCCAGAATCGGTCATGCAACCCCAGACCATTATGCTGCCTCCACCGTGTTTAACGGTTGGGATCACACACTCTGGCTTAAATTCTTCGCCCACACGGCGACGCACAAAGGTCACACCAGGTGTACCAAAAATCTGCAATAAAGAGAAAAATATTGAGTTCTGTAAAACTAAAATAAATTCAACTATGCGTTTGGTTTCTAAAACATTTTATAAAATTATATCAGGGCACTAAATTGACTTACTCACCTCAAAGTTTGATTCGTCTGACCACACAACATTTGACCAATCTTCAGCAGTGAAAGTTCGGTGTTTTAAAGCCCATTTCAATCGAGCTTTTTTGTTGTTATCGGAGAGCCATGGCTTCTTCCTAGCTTTACAGCCTTTCAGACCAGCTTCTTGAAGTCTTCTGCGAGTAGTTCGAGCAGAAATTGGCTTCTTAATTTGTTCCGACAACTCAGCAGCGAGCTCTGAAGATGTTTTTTTCCTATTTCTTAACGACTCTCTCAGTAACTGACGATCTTGACGGTCTGTGGTGATGCGTTTGCGCCCGGTTCTCGGTCTATTTTCATGTGATCCGGTAGTAGAGAATCGCTGAATAGCATATTGCACGGATCGGCGCGAACATTTCACAGTTTTAGAAATCTCTACTTGTGATTTCCCTTGCTCATACAGAAGCTGTATCTGCACACGTTTTTCTAAAGAAAGTTCGTTTTGTTTTGGCATATTGCAACGATAACACTTAAAACTTCTGAAATAAAATACAAAAGGCGCACTAGATCACTGGATGTGTTCACAACGAGCGATGGTAGCGAACTGATAAATAAACACAAAAATTTTAAAAACACATTTTATTGCACCCAGGTGTTTTATTGCTAGTTGTGCGGCGTGGGTCATTGTTTAAACCTTTGTATATGGCCGACAAATGAATTCTTCAACAATAGATTTGGTTTACTCTCATTCTTTCCGTGAATGAGCGAAATTTGTAAGGTGCTCAATACTTTTGGCCAAGGCTGTATACATTTGGGTTTGGTCGTAAACCGTGTACCTAGTCAATAATGTAACGCTTTAAAATTGTCTGGAAAACGGTGTATTTGAAATAAGAACTAGATTTTGAACAAAAAGTACTGTGTTAAATGAATATTTCGTTAGTTCAATATCTCATGTAGTCTTATAATGATGAAAAACATGGCTAGAGTCCTGAAAACACAGTGTTGAGAAACCCTTTCTCGTTCATTTACTTCTGATGATACTCTTTAACAATGCTAACATAACAATGTTTACACACGTGTTCTAATAAATTGTGTTTGTTCAAGGTATTTGTGAAGCTGATGAGACGTTACAAGTACTTGGAAAAAATGTTTGAGGAAGAGATGAAAAAGGTAAGAATATACTTTTCTATCTATAAGTAAACTTGTGACTGTGTTACAAGGTATAGCAGCGTTATTTTACCGTAAATTAGAAGACTACAATAAAATTTCAGACAGTATTTGGCATTTCATATGATGAAACATTTGGCTAGAGTCCTGAACATAATGTTGACAAAACCTTTTCGTTCGTTTTTTACCTGATTACTTCTTTACCATCCTGATTTAGTTAGATCTCAGTAGTACCATCTACATTATTGTTTGTTTGATTTGTTACAGGTGCTAGTGTACCTCAAGGGTTTCGAGCCACTACAGCGCATCAAGCTAGCTCGTATGACCGCACTGTGGATCGGTGAGTTAAAATATTTATTCGTACCTTTTTCAAAGTCCATCTAAAATAGAGAAAGCAGACGAGCAACCGATTAATTTACTATGATAAGTTTTCTTTAGAATTTCAATGGGTACCACAATTTCAAGTAATTGATTAAAAGTCCGATGGCTTTGTGGGATAACTCAAGACTTTCATGATGTGGTCCTGCGTTCGATCCTCGCCCAACCTAGGGGTTTTTGCGTCTTGCACACGATTAGAGCCGTGTACGCGTACACAGCGCTGTGCGGTGTCGAAGTTGTGCTACAGTAAAGTGCCAATCAACCTCGGACCTCGCTCATTGCGGGGCCCGTTCACTGGTGGCGCGACATACCTTTTTATGATTAAATATTGTTTATTATAAGTTTATTAAAGTAAAATATAAACTCATTTCATAAAAAAAAATGTATATATATCATCGTTTTACTATGGAACATTGTATAATTAAATTATATTCAACATGGTTTTTAACTTTATTGAATAAAATGTTTTGCGTAGGTAACGGCTGCGTGCCGCCGTCGGTGCTGCTGGTGCTGGTGAACGAGCACCTGCTGAAGGACAACCTGGCGCTGGACTTCGTGCTCGAGGTGTTCGCCACCGTCAAGCAGGAGCGAGGGGTCACCTCACTCGTCACCGCGCTCAAGAGGGGACAGCTCGAAGGCAGGTCGGTATACAACAACAACTACTCATAAATATGACTTGTTACAGTTGTGGATGCATGACAGCGCGCTAAACGACAAACGTAAAAGTTTGTCTCCTATAACTGCGAAATGTATGTGGCGATAGTCTGTTTTTGCATATAATATTTAGATTTAATATTCGACTTTACTTCGCTATACACAGTAACGACATATTATAAAAAAATCTGCAGCACAGTTTGTTTTGTGAACAGATGTGTATTTATACGGCATTCAGCACATCCTGATACATGTAATCGGCAGTTTAAAATATTTTCCGGTTTTTGTTATCTGTGTTTATTATAACATGAGTTTTTAGTCTCTGCCCAAAAATTTCTACAGATTTTAAGTTGGGAGGTTTTTCATATATCTTCTACCCCTAATTAATAACTATAAAGCGAATTTATTTTCATTAAAATTCGTACAATAAAGTTAGGGGAGAACAACGCGTCATTGTACTGGCATGTCGTATTCTTGCGACACTGTCATTAATGCCGCTACATTTGAATTATTGAATTGTAGAATCTCTTACCAGAATGGACTTGTTATAATACAGTACCAGCTCATAAAATACCGTTTCTCGGCAGTGTTCCAGATTTCCTAAAGTGTCCTTTACATTATATACTTCCTATATGTATATGGTATGATGTATATAAGCAAGTATATTAAAATATCTGTTTTGTTTGGTCAGGCTACTAGAGTTCCTGCCGCTGAACCGTCGGAGCGAGGACGTGTTGGCTTCATCGTTCGCGTCGAGGGGTCTGGGCGAACTGCTGCGGCTGCATCGTGCGCAAGCCTCACAGGTACGAAGCAACACATACAACACATTACACAATGTTTTTTAGTGCATTGTAAAACGAAATCTAGACCAATTTGCATATTTAATCTTCATTTTTTAATATAGTTTGTTTTACTTATGTATGTGCAAAAAAATAATTAATTTTCACCACGGTCTAGTTTTTGGGACAATAAATTACCTATTAAAGCTCAGAGACCATGGTGTATGTCCCGTCTATTTGCTTATTTTTTTATACCAGCATTTTTTCCGATGTTCGAATATCTTGGCAAACCATTTTCGTATACAAAGTAAATATTTAACAAATGTTTGTTGTTTTGTCACCAGGAGGCGCGTCGTGAGCTGACGCAGGCGCTGCTGGACGAGCTGGCGGAGGAGAAGCCCGTGCGAGACCTCATCCAGGAACTGCGCGACATGGCGGTCAAGCACGCCATACCCGACCACGAGGTCGTCGCCATCGTGAGTACTACTAAGTTTTCTAATACTTGTGAGATACACATATCCGAAACATAATATTGAATGTTTATGGTGCTATATATAGGATGATAATGCTAAATTAATTTGGTTTTTTGGATATTGATCCAATTATTTGAGAGTAGACCATATATCGGTTTTCAAACACACAGGGAATTGTATGGTTTTACCATTAAACATTGTTTCCAATAAATGCATATTATAAATATTTTATTTCGATTATAGTGAAACTATTTGCGTTCTGATCAAATTTTCACAAATAGATAAGTTTGATAGGATTTGTAGGTTCTAATGATGATACTCGATGACGAGTCGGAGTGCTTCAAGTAGTCGTTCCGAGCAGGTTCAGACTGAGTCTTTCAGTCTGCTCCACGTTTGGTTCGCAATCTTGTTTCACGTTGTCGATATGGCAGTCTGAATAAACACAATCACGCCCTTAAACACAACAAAATAAGATTCAGTTTACTATATCTATGGTTTATTTCATACAGATTTGGCAGTGTGTGATGTCCCGCGGCGAGTGGAATAAGAAGGAGGAACTGTTGGCGGAGCAGGCGGCCAAGCATTTGCGCTACTACACGCCACTGTTGGCCGCGTTTGCGCAGTCCGCCAAGGCTGAGATCGCGTTACTTACTAAGGTATGTTTTACTTATGATTTTTGTAAGGATATGTCAATATTGAATCAATTTTGTAATGTGATGAAAGCGGTACTTGGTTAACCAATTGGGATATGCTGCCTTAATGGATGATTGTTATTTAATTATGGTCAGGTAAGCCTTAGCTAGAGGTGTTCTGTTGCCATTACCATGTTTCTTTTTGTTTTATAGCAGTTGAAATTTTATTAACACAGCATATATTTTTTCAAATTGAAAGTGTGCTTGTTATAAAGCTTATATGTTAATTATCTAAAGCATAGATGTAGGAACTTAAAGACGCCTTTATGTTGAGCTCTTAATCCCATACTAACTATATTTTTAAACATGTTTTGCCAGGTTCAAGAGTATTGTTATGAGAACATGAACTTCATGCGCGCGTTCAGCAAGCTAGTGGTGATGCTGTACAAGACGAACGTGCTGTCCGAGGAGGTGATCCTCAAGTGGTACCGCGAGCCGAACTCCAGCAAGGGCAAGATGATGTTCCTCGACCAAATGAAGAAGTTTGTTGAGTGGCTACAGAGCGCTGAGGAGGGTAAATATCTAGGATTCATACTTTTCATAACACTTTATCAAGGACTTCCTTGATACGTTAATTGCATGAACAATTATGGACACTGGAATTTCTAAAATATTTTTTGGATTCTGTTTTTCGAAACTCTTCTTGTCTTCGTCTTCTTGTCATACCCATAACTTAGGTTTGGATTATATCTATAACTTTATTTTTGTATTTCTAGAATCCGAGAGCGGTGAAGACGAAGATTAGATTAAGAGCAGCGAGTGAGACTGACAACACTAGGCGCCGTCCCACCATTGAAGCATAATCACACGCCCGCGCACCGACAGCCCGACCTGTCCGCCCTGTCCGACTCGTCCGACAGTCGCGACAGCCGCGACAGACCGACCCGACACATCCGCACGGGGCGGCGCTCCTACCGACACCCGGCCGTCGCACCTATACCGATAATAAGTGTACCATAATATAAATAATAATATTGTTAACACTAGGGCGACCACAGTACGGGACAATGTTTTCTACAACTGTATATTATTCATTTCTAAATAACATGTTGATGAAATACCATATTTTTTATTCAATTTTTTTAGTAAAATTCAAATAAATGGTGGAAACCACTAAGTTTTTTTATTAACACATGACCATTTTATCAAAACGCAATTGTTATGATTTGAGTCACACATTGCAAACAATAAATAATTGAGACTGAAAAGAATTATTTTAATTCTTAATTTACATGCACTTTACCATTCTAACTAATCACACTACCTACAACTTGGCTACAAAATCCTAGCTCCTATATCCCATAAACAAGAGCATTTAAAATAAGTTCGAACACGTCATATTTTACTGTCGATTTATAAGTATATTGTCACTGATAAAAATTCAGAACATAAGTGAGAATTGAAAAGCTTAAATTCTAAACAACATAAGGCAGACAATATTTGTCATCTCACATTATAATGATGCAGATAACGTAGTTATGAACATTTTTACAAACGCAAAAGGTCAATACTTATTTAAACAATGAATAACGGTAAAACGGGGTGAATAGAGTTTCAAGGGGTGAATAGAGAATAGTGTTTATTAGGGGGTTACATGAAAATTTTCTTACATTAAAATGCTTAGACACAGTTACTTTATGAAATACTTGTGAGTTTGCGTATAATCTTTATGTTTTGTCTAGTTAAACGTCCAAATTTTAATAAAAACTCTGTTTCTATCCACCCCAAAAACCTCTATTCACCCCGTTTTACGGTAATGGTTATCACTTATCAGGGCCCGATTCTGATACATATTTGCAATGGCCGATGAATGAATGCCAATTGGATTAATTTTGAAACTTCCTAGCATTTTGGCATTTAAGCATTTTTCAAACATAATAATTTTATTGCAAATTAATGGTATTGAGCGTGAGTGTTAACTTCGTGCAAAATTTTCAAAAATTGTTTTGGATAAATGCTTACAATAGTACGAATATTTTCAATTTAATACCATTTCCAGGCATTCATTGGCCATTGTAAATAGCAGAAATGGAGGCCGATGAAAGAATGAAAATTGGCTTAAAATTACACATTGTATTCTCTTAAGCTTTTCTCCTAAACAAAAATTGAAAATTCACTATGGGAGGGTACACTCAAGGACAACAGAATGAATTTTCAATTATTTTTTTGGTAAAATGCTTATGGAATAATTACAAATGAATCCAATTGCCATTCATCCATCGGGCATTGTAAATAGCAGAATTGGGGCCGAGTTCCTCACAATACAAACTGTACTTAGTTTGAGACGCTAGATGGCGTTGTTTGGAAGTTGCGATGTAATATGTCAATTAATGAGCTCGTGCTAATTCGTTGACACTTTGTGCCCGATTAATCCTATTACCTATCCCAAGATTGGACCAAGTGAAAATAACATTTATTGAGATAAGTTGTCGGAAGTTCTGATAGTCCTTGTAAACACAGATAAATATCGCCTGCCAAAAAAATGAACACGTGCGAAATCTTCCAAAGAATAATATGATTTGTAAGGTCGCAATTAAATTTTACCGTTTCCAAGGAAGGGGTCGCCAATCTCAATGTCACTATGTACTATAAATGTATTGTGCCAGCGCCTTTGAAAGCACCCCAATCTAGTATCACAATTCAAGACCTTGAAACACCCTAAAACGTTACTTATTCAAATCTGAATAAAATTAATCTGTAATAATAGGGTGGTACATACTTATTTGTAAGAATACGGTATGTATTTGTCCGGTGCACAAAGGATAAGCTACATAACTGCCCAGTCTAGAGCTCTATCGAAACATGCAAATTACGTTAAATAACAACCCTGGTAAGGGGAGACGAACATAAATGCTTTAGAATTTATAAAGCACATGTTCTTTTTCATTTAAATTGCCATAATATGCAAGATTTGCCTTACACGTGGAGAAAAAGTACCTCATTTAATTATTTTGCGACTGACCGAGGTAGGTTTCAAGGAGGTTATCTATGGTGTACAGAAATATTGACACGTGCGGTAGACAATTATATCTGAAATCCTCTCCTCGCACCCCCCTAGTTCTTTAGGGGTAATTAAGATTATACACGTGGTATATTAAATATTTAGTTAAGTTAAAATGAATGTATCTTCTTATCCATATTTTAGTTCCGTAACTGCTACTTTCCTCTGCGAAAGGTAATTTATCAAATGTGGTAACAGTACGTAGGAGACCGCCAAAACAAATTAATTAAATTAATAATCATCACTTGTATTTCTATACTCTATTTGTTAGCCGACTAATAAATTAAATAGGGTTCTTAGTGTCACTTTTTATTAATAAAATATTAAAAACGCGCATCTAGATTTTTTACTTTTAGGTAAAGGGATACCTATTTCATTTGAGTTAGTAGTCTAGTCTCGTAATCACTCGATGTTTTTGTGACTTATCCTAACAAGCTAACTTATAAGTGTTACTATAATCTAGGTAGGTAAAGTTTATCGCTAACAATAAACACCTACTTTGAGATATCACGGGCATCGACCTAAGGGCCTCTTTCAGGATTATAAACTGCAAGTGCAGCTTACCCTAGCATAATACGAATATACTAATAAAAATAAGCTCATAATATAATACCTATTAACATAAAAACATGAAATCGATCCAGTATTTTTAATAGCCGTGTAATTTTTGTAAAGAATGACGCAAAAAATAATCCCCATTTGTAAGGTCGCCAATTGACTAAAGTCCATAATTCTATATCCCTTTTATAACGTCAAAAGGGTTAATCATGTTTGCATTCGTAATTCAAATATAACATGCCATATTGTTTGGTATTCTGCGTTATGTCACTTTGGTCGTTTTTTATTTCCATAGACAAAATAAAGCAAGGGGAGGCAACCTTCCGGAGCATTCATAGAGGACTTGTTTAACGGCCATAACATTGTCCCGGCGTTCTTTTTGTTTAGACCCCTCTCGCGGTCCAAGGACACCGTGGTCCGTCGCGCCAAGGTCACGTCAGGTGATGCCAAATGTTCGCAAAGTTTGTACACGTGTTGGGCCGTGCTAACGGTTTTAGGTATTATTATTTCTACATTTGTATTTAAAATAGAGCGTAATAAGATGTTACGGGGAGGGTCCTGAGCTGTTGAGATCGCGAATAATAAGTAGGTTACATATGTATAGCTACAAAAGACATGGTCATTCTTATGGGATTTAGTTTAAAAAATATCCTATTTAAAAAGGTAGATAGATATATTATCTGGCGAAAGAAGTTACTCATCTGTGCGTAACACGCACTTGGTAGTGTATTTTGTTAGATTGTTCGGAATGGATAATACTGAAAGTTATAGGAAGAATATAGGAACTTGAACACTATCATTACTATGGTCCCATGATTAATTACACGCTGCGTCGAAAATAAAGCACCCTCAGACTATTGTGTTGTTTGACTCTTGTTGTAAAAATAATAAGTTTTAAGTAATAACGGTATTAAGATTGACACATTTGTAGTTTTCTTATACACATTAGCCACATAACTTGTAAGTTAGATAGTTAGGTTTCTGCCACTGCATGATCTGGCGCTAGTGTCGACTTTGAGTTTACTCCTTCACACTGTTGATTGATTGTAATAGAACTCGATGATGTCTTTTTATATACTTAATGTGATTAACTATATGAAACTAAATTGGTAAATTAGTGTCGTTACCCATTTCAAGTGTAAAGCTATATCACCATCAAAAGCGTAATCACCATTTTAAGAATCTCTTCGTTCCATACCATAGAATTTTATACACAGAAAGACAAGAATCTTGAAAGTATGTAGGTGGATAAAAAGAAATATAAAAATATTACTGATAGTGAATCTATATCTATACTAATATAAAAAGCTGAAGAGTTTGTTTGTTTGAACGCGCTAATCTCAGGAACTACTGGCCCAAATTGAAAAATATTTTTTGTGTTGAATAGACCATTCATCGAGGAAGGCTTTAGGCTATAAACCATCACGCTGCGACTAATAGGAGCGAAGATACAATGGAAAATGTGAAAAAAAACAGGGCGGGTATAAATCATAACTTATATTTTCTACCCACGGGGACGAAGTCGCGGGCAACAGCAAGTAATAAACATAAAAATCTGATAAGTTTCCTTTTAACTTGGTAGTTAAGAGGAAACATATTGAAATACAAACAAAAGCCCTTACAACGGATACAAGTAAAACAGGTCCCTAATTTAACGTTTAAAAGGCACTTAGGTACGGAACGTATCCCACGAAACGGGTCAGGGCTTACAAGTACGATTTAAATACCTATTGAACAATATATAATGTGAATTGGAACTGGTCTTCGCCAGCAGCTGTGGCATAGGAAGCGACCGGCGTAGAAAAGCCCTCAGATCACATCAATGGGACGCACACCTGCGTATGTAGTGCCCAAGTACTCGGCAAGGGCTGCCACGGAGTGTTGCGAAACACTGATTTATGGACGGAGATTTTAAAGATCGTGTTATTTTTCTCGGGTTTTGGCGAACTAATTAGTAATGGCCTGTTACGGCGTTTCATACCTCGTTGATATTTTATTTTTAGGCGGTAGTTAGTATGTATAGGAAAGAAGAAAACAATCTAAAAGACTTCAACAAGGGCGACCAAGACCTTAACATTGATGATGGATTTCCGGATTTCTTTTTCGCACATATAAATTTCTATGGTAGTTATAAAACAATCTGATATAACCAAGTACCCAAATAAGTATCCTCAACTTTACAGAAAAATATTCAATAAAGTCTACTTCACACAGACGAAACGTGCAAATATATAACCGAGAGCTCTAGAAAGCTCCTTCAGCCAAACAACACGGAGTTTCAACCCTCGGCGCGCACAAAAGCTCACTTATCCTTCGATGAATGCGACAATCACTGATATACAGAATGCCTCCGCGATACCCTTCGAAGCAAAAAACCCCAACAAGACTCCCTTCCTTTATAACCAAACCGACTAAGCTTACTCGGATTGCAGATGTCTTATTATTCCTTTACAATGTTATTAATATTACAGTTTTTTGAGTTTCCTGTTATGTCATTTGCATAAGTATGGATATTGGCCTTACCCGCCGCGCCGGCCTTACTGCCTAACTCAAGTGGACTGGGAACTTAACACGTCAAACAACGTGTTGATTTCGTTGTATTTGTTTATGCCTCCGCTCTAAAGAGGTCGATAACGTCGCTACATGATTAACCTCTTTGGTTATTTATTAGACGTAGAAAAAGTTACTTCTATGAGATTAACTTGTTTAGGTGGACTGTGCAAGTCATTGCCGAGATGAAATATTACATATGGATATTTTTGTATGCGAACGATACTGTGAATGGACTTTAGGAATAAAACTTGTCTGTTTTCATAGCTTATGATGCGTAAGTATTTAGAGAAATTCATATCGAAAACCTGTGAAATATCTTGTATTCGTATTGAGACATCTTATTCAGTATATCAATAAGTTGTAAATAATGGATCTTTGTATTGGGTTTCGTATCTCTTATTAAACAGTTAAAAAGTAGGCCTGTAATGACCTAAATTATTCGTGAACTTTGATTTTACTTCACACATAATTTAGAATATCAGATTTTACGATTTCTTTCGACCATAGATTAGAAACACAGTGACATAAAAAAGACAATCGGCCTCCTTGATTTGAAACTCGTTTTTCTTGTTCATTTGTGACGTCACACGCCCACATATTTTATTAATGACCGATATCCAGGGTAAAGACCTAACAGATATATTTTAGTCAAGATAGAGATACAGACAGGCTAGATTTATAACGAATAATTTTGTTAGTTTTTCTCGTATTTTATGGCTACATGCTATTAGCATTCTGAAATATTTATTATATTGAGGATTAAATATGATCCCAAAATAATAATTTATAGTTTTAAAAAAGGTGCCGTTTGTTTTATTTTTCTTGTTTTTGGTTTAAAGACTTTCTCCTACCATTTTGACGATTCGGTTTCCTTGAATTTAGGTTTTTGTTGTAATGATGTTAACTGTTTGTTATTTTTCAAATCCAAATAAACAGCATACGCCTAAGTTATAGAAATTAAATGAATGCTATTGACAGACTACGCCTAACTTAACATTATGAAAGAAAACGAAATTGTGTTTGCAGATGACTTAAAATTCGCTGCACTCAACAAACTCTTGCAAAGGAAGCGAAACTGTATAAAGTACTTTCCTGAACGCACCGGCAACTAGAACTACCATTTTGAATTTAGAACTGCATTGTGAAATTGTCTATTCCCCGGAAACTATACAATAGAGTTTTTTTCGTTGTTAGGCGCAGGTACCCTCGGTACTTATTGTATTGCAGTTAAAAAAACGATTAACAGTCCTCGTCGGGTTTGGACGCCCTTATTTCTGGAATTTTATGATTTACGTCAACTTAACAATCAGTAGAAACGCGGTCAGACAATAGCGGAGAAAGTTCCGAACTATGATATTAATGTTTCCAAATTTAAATCCGTGTTGCCGCGTTCTTTGTTCTTTGCTTGGGAATAATGTGATTTGAAACTTGTTTTATACTTTAAAATAAAATACATTAAATTGTTATTTAAAAATTCACATTCATGGTGGTCTTAGTCTAGTGCTTACTCAAGACGGAATTTTATAGCGTCTGTCCTACAAACTTCACCGCTAAGCAGTGCTTTTAAATCCATCGATTTCTGAAAATTGTAAATTGTCCATCAGGCCAAGTCGATTCACAACAGACGTTTAGAATGCTTACTCGCTTACTCCCGAAAGTTCTTTTTTAATCGAACTAAGTGGTTGATATTAGCAGTCAACAGTGTGCGACTTCACAAAGTTATTAAACTAAGCTAAAAGATAACAAAAGATGTCTGAAATCCGAACCGAAAAGGTAAAATATGCCCCTATCCTGTCACATTTGATCATTCCATTATGCCAGATTGACTGCCAATAGCATTAAAACAAACATTAAAAATAAATTAAAACAAAAATGGAAGGCTCACGATGACATTTCGAAATGACGTTTATTACAAAATTATTCTCCGCCAGAGAGAAAATCTAATTTAATTTCTAAAAGAAAATATTTTCTATGGGTTAATTGATCGAGAAGATAGGAAACTAGATTAAATGTTAAATACTTCTTTTAGTAAACAGTTTACCGTATAACTATTAGGCTTATTAGAATATCAGGCGGATGATCGCTTCCTTAATAGTGTTCCATTAATTATTAATTAATTATGGCGAGAGAAACGTTGATACAGCTCTAGAAATTAAAAGTTGTAGATAGAAGTGACCTTTTGGCTTGAACTTATTTATTATTATAACGCCAATTTGGTTGTTTGTTTGCTCTGATTTTCAGAATCATTTTGTTCAAATCGATAAAATTAATTGTGGCGCAAAGACAAGTTATCAAGCGAGGAAAATACACATAATACCTTTTGTATTTAATAATAAAAAAGGGCCGTACTTAAGAGTAAAAAGCTCTGAATTACCTACCATGCATGGTGGAACAAGAAATAAATGGGGATTAATATTACATCAGGCAAAAATAATATATAAAATAAAGGAGTTTTGTCATATATGACATCTATGTCACAGTCATCATCCAAAGAAGGTCGTCTTAGTGCCATAGTGCGAAATATTAACGCAAAGTGTTTAAAATGGACAACTCAACAGTTTTAAAAGCTTTCATTTTGAATTGTGTGTTCGATGTTTTACTTAAATAAGAAACAAACGAAGCTTTAATTCTTGGCCGACTTTATAAGGAGGTTATGTATTCGGCCCTACAGGCTACTTTCTATTCAACGGATTTTCGTATTTTCTTTAGTATTATATTCAAAAACAATTTATCTGCTGGTGACTTCTGGTAGAGCTTTGAAGAACGTCTTTATGTTTAACATGGAAATTGCTAAAATAATTACAATCATTGGATTGATAAAAATGTGACACAGTTAAAACCTTGAAAAGGCAACCGGCGTGGCTATGTAAAGTACTTTATAGACGACAAATTGTAGGTTTAGGATAGTCCGACACCTTCAATGAGCTGACAGCAAGCTCACAGCAGCCAGTGTGTTTAGCCTATAAGAGGTTACGCCTGCCAAACCAGCGCAATTGTCCGAAGGGTCCCGATACGCAAAACGCAACGGAAGGAACATGGGTGGGCTTTAGTTAGTACTGTAACTCTGACTTTCTCTTGAACTCAAAGCGGCTAAGTCTCAAAGTAGCTTTAGCTTAGCTAATTCCTACGACTCATTTGATGATTTTTCCATCCGAAAAGGCGTGCTCTTATATCGTTTAAAGACAAAACGGGTGCTTTCGTGTATATCCCATACCTCCAATCCACCGAATTGAATTTAAGTAAGTAAGTAATATTAAATTATTAAGAGGCCGGTGTAAGCAGCGCGCAACAGCAATTCGACGCGAGCCAAAAATCGGACGAAACATTGCTATCTCTATCGGACTTCTCGCGGCGCAGCGCGTAGCTGTGTGCGTGCGTGTAGTACGTTTGTAGCGAGTCATTCATAATGACTGATAACCACTGCATTGTACTAATTTTGTTCAGTAAATGCTTTATTTTTGTTATTTAATTTTCGGAACCGTTGGTGAACACAAAAACCAGTAATGCTTTTTTTGGAAATTATTGTACGATGGCTATATCAGAAGATTTAATGATATTAGGTATCTTAAATCTAAAAATCTAATAAAATAAAACGTGAACGAAAACTTTTCAATACAAACGTAATACCAAAAGACGGTACCTATTTAATTTATCTAGGTTCCTATGAAACTTTTAGTTTAAAACGTTCATTATTACGAAATGCCAGCGAATTACATTTCGTATATTTTAACACCGCTAAGAAAGATAGGTACCTATACCAATATACCGTAACGCACGCATATCCACTTTATTCAAAACTAGCTGTCGCCCGCGACTTCGTCCGCGTGGTTAGAAGATATAAGTTATAATTTATACCCGCCCTATTTTTTTCTCATTTTCCATTGTATCTTCGCTCCTATTAGTCGCAGTGTGATGGTTTATAGCCTAAAGCCTTGCTCGATGAATGGTCTATCCAACACAAAAATAATTATTCAATTTGGACCAGTAGTTCCTGAGATTAGCGCGTTCAAACAAACAAACTCTTTAGCTTTATATATTAGAGCCTATAGAAGTATAGATAACATTTATGAGCTTATATATGATAAAAAAATGCATATATTTTGCTAATATAAAGTGCCTTCTCGTTTATAACCACAACAATATCATAACGGGCCGTGCAGCAGAAATCGTAATATTTTAATTTCGCTATAACTTCAGAACCAAACGTCCAATTTTGACTATTCAAGGACCAAATATTATCTACATTAACTGTACATAGTGAGGAAATAATTAATTTTGATAAGGATTAATAGCATGAGTAAAATAAACGCGTTTAAATGTAGTACAAAAAAAATCAAGATTTTTCAATAAAAAAATGGTTATTGTGCCTTACTCAACATAGATAGGTATGGTGTGTCGCGAACTTTTTTGTAGATATTTATAAGATCTACAATTACTTAGAACATTTTATGGTTCTATCTTTAATAGTTTAGGCAGGGTACGCAAAATAAGTAAGTTTTTTGGTTGATTTTTTACACCTTGTGTCCGAAAAACCCTAATATCTTACGGAACCCTATTTTTGTGCAAAATTAAATATAGCCTATATTACTCGTGGATAATGTAGCTTTCGAATGGTGAAATGAAACAAACAAAGTTTTCCTCTTTATAATATTAGTGTAGATTAAAATTCGGTAAATTTAAAATGATCAAGAGTATGTTTTCGTTATGAAACTTATTTTTTGGTACCAAATAGGTAACAAATATTACGTAAGTAATCCAACCCAAGTTTCATTTTTTTTTGTAATAAGAAAGAGTATGTTTTACACTATCCCATTTTTCCATTAAATTTTTTCCAAATATTTCACTCCCACCCCATCCATGTATTGGCTAGAGGCCTCCGTCGACTCCGTCGTAACTCGCCTATACCTACGCGATAATCACCTACAGCGAGCGACAACTGTTACCAAGTTCCGTTTAAAATTTTAAAGTAGGTATGCTGGAGGCGGTTTATTTAATTATTATATTAAACAGTACATATAATATAATAGGTAATATTTCGTAAGTAAATAGTTAGTTAATAAAAAATATATTTATTACTAGCTTTTCGCCCGCGGCTTCGTCTTCGTCGATGTCGTTTTTTCTTTCTTTTTTGATAAAAAGCTACTCCCGCACTAAGGAATTTAATCCATGTGTTGCGGGGCTTTCACAAACATACAATTCACATGCACAAAGACACCTAGCCTCAGAACAAGCATTGGTGAATCACACAAACGCTTGTCCTTGTCCTACACGAGGATCGAACCCGCGACACGTCGCGCCCAGTAGTTTAGGCGGGATAACCTCAACCGCTCGGCTATCCGTGTAGTCAAATTGAATGAAAGTGTCAAAAAACCTTGACAAATATATTTTTTTGCTATTTAGACTTGAAACCATAATTTCGAATTCAAATGCTACAACAAATACATTATAACACTCAAATTTAAAGTAAAGGAGAAATCCAATTAACATTGACAGAGTAGGTATTAATCTTGGGCCGCTATACCAGAGCAAAGCAGACAAAAAGTAAACAAAACCTATGTGCTCGCCCTCGCTCTACCCCTTGTCTAATTTATTTAACTCTTAATTTTAATCATCACTTATTACGTCGTCGTCAAAAATGAATACTTTATTTAACTATAAACAACAAAACAATCTTTTACATCGGTAAACTACCTAATAGTCATAATGTCGAACCCAACGCCAGCGCATGCCACGAGCAGTGCGTACACGCACACAAACATAGCGTGTTGGACGTTGGTGAGACATGCGACAGCGATAATATGGTTCCAGATTTGTGATAAATTTGGTTGTGTTCCGTAATACCAAAAATTATGAATGAAAACTTATTTTATGTCCACTTTTTTTTTGATAAATTGCAACTAGACTATATAATCTGTGTTCCTATTAAAAGAATATTAAGAATATTAATGTTTTAAGTACAGAAATATGAAGTTGAAAACATGCTGTTAGCGGTGTTAAAATATACGAAATGCAATTCGCTCGCATTTCGTAAATAGTGAATGTTTTAAACTAAAAGTTTAATAGGAACCTAGATAAATACCGTCTGTATCCGAATAACATAACTTTAAATCGGTGATATGTTCGTAGCGACAATGATTTTGGTATTACGTTTGTATGGAAAAGTTTTCGTTCACCGCACCCTTAAAGTTAACGTTTAGGAAATGAATCCATTAGCTTCTGACAACATTAACACAACGAAACAATTAAAGTTTGTTGATTGATTTACATTCACTAATAGATTAACTTTAAAATAAAAATTTAGAACACAAATCTATGTGGGAAACACAAGTTAATTAAAAACCAGACCAATTTGAATAATTTAAATCGTTCTACAAAAACATAACCTAACTAAATTAATAAACATTTAAAATCGTGTTCACTTTCACAAGAATTGAATGAAAGATCTCAAAATAAGTATACTTATTTACATTTATTTTATTAGCATATCATAAATGTTAATAAATCAAGAATATATTCAGATTTTTGAGTTCATTCACTTGACCACACGAAATCCCCGTAAAATCTGTGTTTGACAATAATTTTAAAAAAAATACCGATTTGAATGATAATTTTATTGCATAGGCTATTCTGATATTAGCATTTTAAGATCTATAACTAAAAATCAAAAGTTGATCATTTCCACTGCCTCTACTTTTATTTATTGTCCATACACCTAGGGATTCCTTAGATAGTATGTCTTGACAGATTCAAACACTGGCCTCTACTATAGTGCGCTGCACTTGTTATTCTTTAGGTACTTTTAAATATATCTAATGAATTACACCTAAACTTTGAGTGATTTGATTAAAAACTATACTGGATCCACAGTTTTTTTTGCAAAGACTAACTGCAAGCCCGTTGACTATTTCTAGCATGCAAAATACAACTTTTAAATGAAAAAAAATAGAACAATAATTTGGTTGTAATATTCAGGGACCCGTACTATACTGGTGGCGGCGTATTAAAATAAAGGTCTACAGTTGACTGCATGCACTCAATGAGAAATTATTTTGTTTAAAATCTTAGGTTACGTAAAAGTATTTACCGCTGGGATACTGAAACTAGTTCTTTTATAGCATAGTTAAAGTTTTAACGGTCACTTAGTCAGGTTACACTCAGATTAAAAGTTGCAGTTTACTTCTAGATTAAAATTAATTGGATAAACTTGTCTAGGTGTCCGATCCGTTACACTTACGGTTACGGGAAATCTAAATATCGAACATAACTTGTGGATGTCTGACAGATCATATTAAATGTCAGTTTTTATAGCTTCAAAGTCATAAAACCTCTGTGTTAGAAACGGTTTTATTAAAAAAAAACAATCGTTGTAATTTGAAATAATTTCGTGACTATGTCTTATAATATTACTAGCTGTTGCCCGCGACTTCGTCTGCGTGGTTAGAAGATATAAGTTATGACTTTTTCTTCGCTCCTATTGGTCGCAGCGTGATGATATATAGCCTAAAACCTCTCTCGATGAATGGTCTATTCAACACAAAAATATTTTTTCAATTTGAACCAGTCGTTCCTGAGATTAGCGCGTTCAAACAAACAAACAAACAAACTCTTCAGCTTTATATATTAGTATAAGTATATTAGTATATAGATGCCAACGATATCTTCGCTACGTTTCATCGATTTTTAATTTCTCGCGCGGAGATTTTAATATTACGATAACTCATTACCTATTCACTTTTTTGGTATAGTGTAAAAGGCAATTTTGTTCTATATTACATGTATAATAAATCTAACTTATATATTTGGATAAGGATTAATACTGTATTGTTAAAAATAGGTTCGTAAATAACCCATAATTTTACTGTATTAAGAAAACACATAAAAATGGTTATTGTGGGTTATCCTTGGAATTATCCTTGGACTTTTTTGTAGATTTATTAAAGAGGTACAAACCCGCCATACATAGTTTTGTTATAACTCAAAAGGTTTTGGCAGCATTCTCGAGGAAAGCTCTCGAATGGCTTAATTTTTTCCGACATGTTTAACTAATATCGTTGTAATATTGTCAGTTTACACAAAACCTAAACTTATTATACACTAAAACCTTCCTCAAGAATTGCTCTATCTATTGTTGAAAACCGCATCAAAATCCGTTGCGTAGTTTTAAAGATTTAAGCGTTCATAGGGACATACAACATGATGACAGAAAAAGCGACTTTGTTTTATACTATGTAGTGATTTGTCTTATAAGGCGAAGCCGCCAGGCATCGCCCGCTTGGATTATTTTAGCTTAAAACTTCATCTGCCTTCAACGAAGTCAAATAAAAGTAATCTTTGTGATACCTAATCCAAGGTATAATCTCTCATTAGAATATTAGTATGATCGTATCATTCTACGAACTATGAACCTATCCATAAGTACAAATCCATGATAATAAGAGAAGGCATTTCGTCTATGGCAAAATGCGCGTGAGCCGGCCGGTGACGTGTATCCGGTTATGTTTACATTGGCCTGCGTTTGTCTATGTTTACAGTTACCTACGTCTGAATAACACTTTAATTGGAGTGTCACATTGTACAGGATAAACAGAAGATTCACTAGAAATATTGTGTTTGGTATTTTATCATTTTGTCTTGTTAAAACATTGTAGTTATTTAACCTTCAAATTGTATGGTTAATTTCTATGTTTTACTTACACACAAAATGGACGACGACAATTAGGTGATAAGTATTATCGACCCCACAGTCAAACCATTGCAACGGTTTTGCGGGGCTTAGTTAATAAGTTACCTACCTTTTTGTTTAAAGATAAATAAATAATAAATAATAATAATACCTAACTTGGAATTATGTCGTTCAACAAAAATGCTTAACTGCCTGGTTTATAATTGATGACTATGAAGGTTAGGCGATACGGGGAGCTGTCTATGTAAAGTGTCCTTCAATAAGTGCTACTTTGTAGCCTAGTTTGAATAAACGGATTTTGATTTTGATTTTATACTAAAAAAGTTGTTTGTCTGATTGTTTTGTTACCTTTGAGTAATTAGACATTCCGTCTATTTGACATTCAGCTAAAATGATAAGACTGGAAGCTAACGTAGCTTAGTAAAAGTCTCAACTGAAAACGACCAAATCGAATTTAGCTTCAGTAAATACCTATACCATTGATAGCGTAGAATTTGAATGTCATAACACATTTGACTTACTGTAAACTGACCTGTTCAATACATAAGTCGGCTGTCACCAAAGTCAGTGATATTTGACCTTAACGTGTACCGAGAAGCCATTGGTACAGACCCCATGGCCCATGGCTATAGCACACATGACTATAGCACTATAGCACCAACTACAGGAGAAACTGAATAAGCGACTGCTTTGTTCGTGTTTAATGAGCTAATCAATGCTGACTGATTAGAAATTAGATATTTCGATATAATATAACAATCCATAACTTTCACAACAACGCCATCTAGTCTCAAACTAAGTGAAGCTTTTATTGTGAGTTATGGACAACTGTTGGACATACTTAAATATCCCCGTCTTCCCGTGGGATCATTTTCGGTTTGTAGCGAGCGGGCTGCAGGCAACAGCTAGTCATCATCGGCCTAGCCTTTTCCCAACTATGTTGGGGTCGGCTTCCAGTCTACCCGGTTTCAGCTAAGTACCAGTGTTTTACAATTAACGACTGCCTATCTGACCTCCTCAACCCAGTTACCTAGGCAACACGATACCCCTTGGTTAGACTGGTTGTCAGACTTTTCAAGCTTCTGACTACCTGTAACGACTGTCATAGATGTAGGAATAACGGCCGAGACTCACAATTTAACGTGCCTTCCGAAACACGGAGGAACTCGTTATGACAAAGATGGTCATCCATCTTCGGACCAACCGCGTCAAGCGTAGTTTAACCTGTGATCGACTCACTTATAATATGTTGTTATAGCTTAGCCACGAGAAAAGAAACTGCTAGGTGTGTCTAATATTTAAGAGCCACTTACAATTAAGCGGCATTTAAGTCAGACAAATACATTTAAAACTTTAGTCCAGGTAGTCACCTGGTGAACTAACCTCTCCGGTACCTAATGAACCCGTTTTAACGAGATTTAATTTACTTAATTAATTAAACCAGTACATTTAAATTAGTCACATCACTTCAGTAATGGATTTAAACTTATCAACTAACTTATAATTAAGAGTACTGTCAGCAAAAATGTGGAAGATTCTTTCCGTCCGTCTGTTATTTAACTATATCTCATGAAGCATACTACATTGACAGTTGATATTTTCACAGACTATGTATTTCAGTTGCCGCTAGAATCAAAAGTACTAAAAATAAATTTCGAGGTACAGCAATGGCTGTTACGGTCATAAAGTAGGTGAGTGGCTTAACCAAATTCAAATGTCATGAATGAAATTAAATCTGTATCAATCAAGTGAACTGTGATATTAATCATTTTTATTTCGCCGAGAAAGAAAACTAAATCCCTTTTTTTCCGACGTTACAAATATTTATTTATAGAACTACAAAATCGTTGAATATTCATTTAAAAATCAACTTAACTGCATTACAAAAAAGTTCAAAATAATCTTTTTGCAAAGTAAGTAATTAGTTGATAGGACATAATTATGAACTTTCACATCTTCACGCCCTTGTACCTGTACCGGGGTGGACAGTTACATTCCAGGGACAATGATTTTCTCAGGAAAGCAATGTTAATTAGTACTAAGACTTAAATTAGATGATAAACACATACCCGCCTCTGCCTACGATATTTTTGCGAAGAATAATAAAGAAAGGGTCAAGTCTGAGTCGAACTCGCTACTCTTTCGATTCCGTATAAGTGACAAAAGTACGATCTTAAAACAACAAATTTGGAAAAAAAATGGTTACCCTGCATAGATGTAGTTAGATTTTTATTCTTTGATGTTATAGCGGCAACAAAACGGTTTATAAGATACAACCTCGTAACAGACGGAAGAGCATTTGTAATGGTGTTGTTTTAATAAAAATACATAAATGTTGTCATTGGAAATGTAAAAGTCCACAGCAGTTTTAGCAGTTTTTTAAAACCGACTTTCATTCAATAAAATCATCAATTGATTATAATTTGTTTAGAAGGGTTAAAAACCTTAAAAGCTTACATCACTTACATACACATTTACAAACCGTATTTTGAAAATGGCTGAGGTCTATCGAAAACAAATGGAATAAACACGAGTTAAGGTGGTAATTGTAGAACATTTAAAAGAACCGTATTATTATTACTCTTACAATCATAACGTCGTAAATTTACGTATAATTATAATTAAGCCAAGCTGTTCGCCGCGTACTCATTAAATTAACTGTTTCCTGTAAAATGGCTTTAACACCCAACAGCTGATTCTTACGTATTCTTAATTATTGATAATAATGATGTAAGTTACATACAGATTGTGGATTGTCCAGCGATTTTGAAGAAAAACCTCTGGTTCAGGTTCCGTAAAAATATACGTACCTACAACCAGAAAAAGAAATCGTATTTGTTAATTATTATCCCACTAATATTATGGAGGCGAAAGTTTGTGAGTGTGTATGCTTGTTACTTCTTCAGGTCAAAACGGCTGAACAGATTTTAATGAAATTTGGTATGGAGTTAGCTGACACCCTGCATTAACACATAGGCTACGATTTATAACGAGAAAATATTTTATTTCCTAACCACGCGAACGAAGTCGCGGGTAACAGCTTGTTTTTCATAAAATAACAACGATTCCCACATTAAGGAATTTAATCCTTGTGTCGCGGGAGTTTCACGAACATTCAAGTTACATGCAAGACGGCAACCAGTCTCAGGACAAGCATTACTGCAAATGTGCACTACGCGGGGATCGAACCCGCGACACGTCGTGCTCTCGGGTTTGGCGTGGTGACCTCAACCACTTTTGTTTGATTATTTGGCAACAAAGATATTATATTTTTTAACAACATAAAAATACTTTCGACTTAAAATGGAAAACGACTGAGCCTAACTTGATCAAATTTTATTTTACTAAATGACAGCTTTTCACGTTAAATAAATGAGAATACACCATATTACTTCATCCAGGCCTAAGGTATAAGGAAATAAACATAAAAAGAAAAGTAAAGAAAATACAGACACATTGAGTACTTAACCTTTTTTGAAGTCGGTCTAAGAAAAAAAAGAAAAAAATAATGCAACCGAGAAATTAACCGCTATGCTATCACAATTAACACAAGACCACCTAGGAATTGAAATTAGTAACATTTATTGACAAATTGAAAGCCATTTCAAAAACATCAAAATCCAGTATTAAATCGTTATTCTTTGGTTTTTATCATAAATACTTATGTATTCATAATTTATAGTCATAAAACTAGTAGTTTATGGTCTAACAGTTATTATTATAAATTCTGTATGAAATTGAATGAAAGAAATAATTAGTACAATGCTATCAAGGTTTATTGTTTTCGTTAATTATTTACATTAGACATTTAAGTAAGCTTGCATTACAAATAATAGTTACAAATAATACTTTGAGCATAAAAAAAATTACCTAATAAAACTTTTTAGAACTTTACGTAGTTGCATAGAGCTTTTGACCATCTTCAGAAACCGGTCAAAAGGGAGTCGGATTCCAGTACCGAGGGTTCTGTATAGACGGTTCGTTCTTTGAGCACGGAACTCTAGAACGGGTATTGCAAATATGAAACAGCATGCTGGTTTTGGGCTAGAAACAAGCTGTTTTTATATAGGTATACTAAATGAATCATACTAAATTTCCTAATCATTGATGTTAAGAGGCCGGTGAGAAGCGCGCAAGTGCAATTCGACGCGAGCCAAAAATCGGACGAAACATTGCTATCTCTATCGGAAAAGCTGTTCCTTGTATTTGTTTTTATTTTAATTCTCAAAAACGTAACTTACGAACAGTAATAATTAACTATATAAAAGAAATAAAAAAAATCACGTATTCTATTACATTAAGGGATTAACTCTCGAAATAAAATGAAACAGCTCTGCAAATAAGGTAACAGTTGTTACTTGCATATCTATACATTTATCATCACTCAAAACTCAATACGTTTATGTGAACTTCGGTGGTAGGTACATAAGGATTGTAAAGATTATATACGTTAGTTATTTATACACTAACTGTCTGAAGAGACGAAACCTCTAAAGAACAAGAAAAAAATCTACTACTGGGCCCCGATTCTGCTATTTACAATGGCCGATAAATGAATGGTAATTGGATTAAAGAAATTATTCTTATTCTCTTAAGCATTATGCCAACAAAATAATTGAAACGTACTAGATTTCCAATTATTTTGAAGGAAAAATGCTTACGATTATACGAAAAGTGCCATTTTAGGCCAATTTTCATTCATTCATCGGCCATTGTAAATAGCAGAATTGGGGCCCAGATATTCGGTATTTTTTCGTTAGTTTCCGTAGTGCAGAGAGGCAGTGATATAAGTTCCTCACGTGGGTTGGCCGGGTAACGGTCGCCCCGAATGCGACCGGTCCGGGCAGAGCAAACGTATCAGCGATACAGCTCAGCTGTTTGGAGTGTTTGGACGGAATTTCTTAATATTAACAATTAGAGTTTGTATGTAACTGGTATGTATTTAAAGATATACAAGTTTGTTTTTCAGTCGCCTAGAACTCGTAATACAAGCTTTGTTTAGTTTGAGACTAGATGGCGTTGTGTGAAAGTTGTGGAAGAAAAGGCACATAAAAGTAGTTAGGTTTCCATAGCTTTGCTTGAACTGAAAATTAAAAAAACAACATTTTTCCACGCACTTATAAAACTCTACAGTACCTAATGATTCTGTGTGTAAAATGTTTCTTGTGGATTGTTTTAACAATCGTAATTACTAAAACCTATACAGTCAGATACCTCATTGTGGAAAGTTTTAAAACTTTTACTTGAATAAATCAAACTACATAAATAAATAAATACGTTAGTATCCATTGTGTAGCATTTCGATGAAATTCTATATGGAGGTAGCCAACACCTTGTATTAACACAGGCTTTTATCCGACTTCGTGACAAGAGGGTTATGTTTTTGCAGCTATACCTAATAAAAATCCAAGCAACGACCAACAGCCACTGGGGCTATGAGTACTGCTAAAGCTTCGTACTGGACTGGCACTTTCGTAGTGGACTGGCAAATGAAAATTTGAGTATTTAGTAGTTGTTTATAAATAGAGGTTCACCTATGAATAACATAATTCTTTATAATAATTATAACGCTATATTACCGCTAAGTGGCAATTTTTCATAAACCCAAGCAGACATAGCCGCGGGCGAAACCTAGTTAGACGTATAATTTCAACTTGTAGGCAAGTCACGAACATATATTTTCGGTTATAATAATAATATGGACACATCAATTTATATTTTTTGACATTTCGACACGAAGTTCCATTTAATATATTCTTAAACTGTATCTGAATCGAAATATGATTTCTAATTATGTAATAAAAATTTGTTCTTTCTTGATGCCATTCATTCATGGTCAGCGACTAATTAAAAATTTCAAAACCCCCGACAATTGCAGACTTGACAATCGGATTTCCATTTCTCATTTTCCATCACCAATTTTATCGTCAAACGAAGCTAAGAACTCTCTTTGAATAAGGTATCGTTATTCATTAATTTAATCCACACTCGAGAATATTTCCAGACATTCGGTTATTCTTTCCCTTACCTTACCTTTTAACTTACGCTTTAACTTTGTAAAAAACTGTAACAACTGCCTTACAAAGTGTAAAAAAAGTCGCACATAACTCACCTTTATTACAAAAAAAAAATCGCTCAATCCGTTTGGGAGCTATGACGCCACAGAAAGAGAGACACGTGAAACTGAAAACATTAACTCAAACTTAACCTAACTAAACTTAACTTAACCTAACTCAAAATAACTATTTTCAGTAACACTGTTTAAAGATTTTCGTCAAATTGTCTTGGAACTAAAGCTTAAATCGAACCCAAACTCAAAGCTTGCGACAGCCGTACATCGTAACTACTGAATCTATGAGGTCCGTCAAGCAACAGCTGTTCACAACAGATTGCAAGCGCTTCGAGCGATCCAAGTCTTTTTTGTTTTAAAACAAGAAATTATGATTTCCCACTTGTAATAACTCCTGGAGGTAATATTTTTTATAATTTGTCAGTCGACAGTTTATTACCGAGTTCTGTTTTCATAATTTAAACCAATTTCCTACTGGTTGCCAGTTGGTTTCACTCTATAGGCTCAAAGTGAGGTGAATCGCGAGCGCAAGGTTGTAGGATCGAGTCCAGATAGATAGACTACTTCAACGTAATCAAATTTTTTTGATTATTATATACATTAAATACAAGATTTATTATTTTGAAGATGTATCAGAAAATAATTATTTCAATTTATCACTAGCCGGTCTGGTTAAAGCTTACGTATTTGCTAGCAGCATAGATCGGACTTAAAAATGATAGTAAATTCGTCTCAAAAAACAAAAACATTATAAAAGTACTAAAACTGGCTTTATTAATATTTTTAAATAAAGCCTTTATTAAAAGTAAAATCAAATTTGTGATCGTAAAGCGACAGGTTGCGGCCACAGCTGGTGGGGACAGCTGCGGCGCGCATGCGCCCGCGCAGCCCGCGCGCGGCTCACGGCTGTGTGTGCTGTGATAGATTGCAAGTATAAGACGCTTTTATAAAACGTGCTACACTTTATATTAAGGATTTCTCATGAATATTTTAAAGCTAGTGGTTTAAATTAGGTTTGTAAGTATCTTCTCTCTGTCTTTGAACTTCGGTACTCTAGCGGTTTGGCTCTTGAGATGAAATGGCAAACAAACTCCACAGCAAAGTGATATTTTGACTTCAACACATCGATACTTGAATATACAAAAACGGACAAGTTCGAGTATTTTCAAAAAATGGTCAACCATCATATTTAAGACTTTACCAATCGCTGCCTAGCCTTGATTTTTATTTATTGTTATAATGGCAACATAAAGACATAGATAATTATAATCTGTCAAACTTCTATTGCGGTTTATGAGATACAGTCTGAAGACTGAAGGATAGACGGACTTTTCATGTATCGAAAGAAATCTTTTTTTTTTCAACTCTTTTACACTTAGGTCCTACACAGTGCCATAAACTTAGAAGTGTGACGAAGTGTTATACTTACATTACTAACGGTACGCTTTCGTTAAGTAATACTTAAGTTGAGTATTACACACTTGACCTTGAGAGCTAATCTTAATAAATCAAGACTCCTGAAGAGGGTGTACAAGCTTCGCTTTTGATGAGGTAAGTTGTATCAGTTAACTTGCTGTCGCTCGCGGCTTCACTCGCCTAGATGTGGATTAAAGCTGCATAGCCATAGCCCTCCTTTGGCGATGTTGGATAAAAGTAGCCTGTGTGTTAATCCAAGGTCTTAGCTACTTAAATTTTATTGCATCAAAATCGGTCCAGCCGTTAGGGTGTGAAGTGGTAGCAAACACACACATAATTTCGCGTCTCCCTATAATTTTAATGTTATATACAAACATGTACCTGCCTTTAATTATCGCATTTTCTATACTTTTCTACTATATACTCAACCAAGAATCGAATTTGTTTCCACATTTACCATCAAGACCACCAAATGAGCCACGGTAAATTAAACAGAGTTGTCACTTGATACGTGTGACGTCATCACTTAGTGAAGTTGAGATAAATAAACATATCGGTGTATCCGATGTGAACTGGCGGCGATTCTGCGCAAGCGCAGGGTGTGTCAAGCTGCGACCTACGACCACAAGCTCTGGCCTGCGGGTGGCAGGGAGGGCAATCGTTACCTGATTAACTGACAGGCCAAGAAGGAGGCGCTTTGTCCTGCTCTTCCGTTTTTAAGAGGAGTGAAAGTGGAGTGAAACCTACCCTTCGACAGTTTAATGGGACAAATCTTAGCCAGAGCCGCGCAGAGCGTGAGTGTGGGTTTGGCAGTAGGCCTGTGGTGTTTTTAGTCGGCGGAAGTTTGATAAACCCCAACGATTCAGATTCCAATCTTCCGATCTTTTCTTTCACAGTTTGTCAGTGAACTCGGTGGAGTCCTCGAAAAATACACATAATTTAGAAAGAGTCACATACACTCAATACCTACTCAATACTCAATAAGTTTATTGCATTCCAAAATATAAATAGCAACCACATATGTAGGTAGGTTCTTGCCTGCTTTGGAGATCAAACCTGCACCTTCGTACATATACAAATAAATACAAATCCGTACATAGAACTCTAAGAAAACAATGACTAACATAAAATCTTCATAATAGGTGCATTACTTTAGCAGCTACGATCACAAACAAAAAACAATTACAACCAAAATTGTAAGTAGAATTTTGACCTCAATAATTTCGATTCAAGCATTTTGCGTAACAAAATACATTAAGTGTAACAAATAAATAAACATAATTGTCACTTGCATTCCGCGCGTTCGTAAGCTTGACCATTGGTATGCGCGGGCGCAAGACGTTAAAAATGTGAATGTTGTAGACATGTAGCTACTTAGTTAGAAACATTAGGTAGGTAGATTGACTTTATACTGATAGCCGAGTGGTAGAGAGTGATGATCATGCCGTGTCGTGGGTTCGATATAGTGCGCAACAAGAGTCACCCATTGCCAATACAATGATCACTCAATAATTGTGTACCAATGAGTTGTAAACTGTAAATATGCTAAATGCACAGACAGAAAATTGTCTATAATTAAATTAGAGCCTTGATTAAACGTCTCCCAAGCGGCTTTTTTAGGTTTACTAGAAAAAATCTCCTTTAAAAACAAAAATATTGAGGTAGAACGAGCAACATCTTCTGTCAAGACGAACGCCATCTCAGTCTGCCCGTGACCATGATACCTGCAAAGGTTTCGAAATGTCGGGAACTAAAATCTAAAATTAAACAGCGATAAAATCCGTAAAATAGTTTCATTTCAATGTCTTAATATTCGCGTAAACCTGAGAAACCACTAAACAATTGTGTTACTCAAATTTTTGTTTAAATTAAGTTTACCATCTATCTTATTAAAATCAATAAATAACAAGGTGTGTATTTAAATTTTACCTCTCTTATTCCTTATCTCAAGTTTAAACTGAATCGCACCGAAACACTAATGTCCATTGTAATAATTTTACAATGTCACAGCGGGTATCTCTATTGTCTAGTTAACTATTAACTTAACGAAAAATAAGGATGGTCCAGTCAAAATCAGTTTCTTTAGTAGACAATGTAGACATTAAACCTTTCTTAAAACCGGTCAAGTGCGAGTCTGGCTCGTAATCCGTACAAATCGGGTAAAATAAAATAGAACATGAAAGGGAACATTCAGTTAAGGTT
This sequence comes from Trichoplusia ni, assembly GCF_003590095.1. Lineage (NCBI taxonomy): Eukaryota > Metazoa > Arthropoda > Insecta > Lepidoptera > Noctuidae > Trichoplusia > Trichoplusia ni. The sequence goes on from NC_039493.1 coordinate 4,355,393, forward strand.
ACATCAAACCCTTACCTTGACCTTAACTTTTAATTTTAACAGTTATGGATTAACTGAAATACGTCATCTATGAAAATTTCAACTCTTGTTTCTGTGTTGCTTTGAATGGCTGTAAAACCCCTCCAACGGCATTCAAGGAACAAATACAAAAGCACGAGAACCTAAACAAAAAGGAAAAAAAGGTACCTAAGCTCAATTTTGAAGAATATACAGATTAAAACTGACAAATTATCCATATTATCATTTACCTAGGTACTAAGCTACCCCGAGCCTTTAAGGTTTGTCAGCCACATGTAACAACATTAGTGACCTAAAAAGCCGAGATGTCCAGTCCTCTAGCCAGGTGTGTGATGGTCGCCCTGGAGCGGGGGGGGGGGGGGCGGCAGATGCCGGCGCAGCTGGCCTGCGCACGCGCACGCCGGGCGCACCTTTACGCACCTTTTGTAAGGCTATGCACTTTTTGTTCGTTCCTGATTGTGTTTAGATTCAAAGGTATTTTTGTTTATTTTAATTTAATATAATTTTTTATTAGTTATTTCTTTGCTTGTCATTTTTATTATGTTACTCCATTATAAGTAAGTTAGTAATAGATACATTTGATAGGCGATCATATGACTGTGTCAAAAGAGTGACAGAAGTAAGATATTTTCATGGACTTCGAAAAGCTAAACGGAACGGCAATGTGTTTGACAGAAGATGTCTGTTTTCATGTTCAATCGAAGCGCCTGAAGCAGTACCTACTCAACTCAATTCTAAAGTACTTCGGCAATTTTAATTTCATACAATTTGTGAGAGTTCGATTTCAAAAAATAGGCAAAAGGGTCTGTTCTTTTTTTTTAGTTACGTTGTCCGTTTGATCTTTTTGGTGTGGGGAAACTCCCCCGAATAGACAATTCGAACGATTCTTAGAAAGGGCGAATAGTGGTGCGTGGTAGAAAACCCCACACGACAGTAAAAAACAAACGTGGGATTTTCTAGTATTTTTTGTCGATTTTCTTGATAATTTTGACATAATTGTGCTGAATAACTTAATATTTCTTGAATATATCGATTAATGTTGAGTTAACCGATAACTTAAACGGTTATGTCGGGGGTTTGGTACCCGACTGGACAAATATTGACATCATTGATACTTGATAGACATAAGTAAGTAACGAATACCGCATACAGATAGATATTACTTTCTTTATGAAATTATGAATGAATATGTTTTATGACATTATTAGGAACGCATAAAATGTTATATTTGCTATTTGGATTCATGCGCACACCGATTATTATAAACTTATCACGTTGGCACTGAATTTATAAAATGACGATGCATTGAACAGTTCACTGATAAGCAAATTTTTTTTTTTTTTACAAAACATAACTTTAGGACTTCAAAAGTTGTTTTTTGGGTTTTGAAACGAATTTATTACTAACTTCGCTGGCTGCTCGTCTTTCACCAGACTGTATCTCATAATCTGCGATAGCTAAACAGTTGACATTTTCACAGACGATGAATTTTGGTTGCTGTAATAAAAACACACTTAAGTAATAGTGGTTTAGACATTAAACACAGCATAAAATTTATTTTTGTGCGAATTATTTGTAAGAACCCATCAGTATTGCGAGCCCGACTCGCACTTGACCGTGTTATTTATTACAAGGGGTTTAAGTAAACTCAATCACAACTTGCTCTACAGATACTTTGCAAGCGTTGCCATAGCAACGACCGACTTCCGAAATGTCATTATTAATGGCGCCACAATAAAAATGTCAAGATAACATTCTGAATGCGATGCAGATGACCTGCGCCTACGCAGCGTTCGAGAAGCCAGCAGTAAGTCTAAACATCCGCTCGATACAGGTTTGGAGGCCGATAGCAATAAGTGTTTGTCAGCACATTGTGTTCAACATAAAGTATGGAGTGAAGACTAATAAATACATTTAAAGCATCCAGGATCCATGAGGCATTTAATTCCGGAAATTCAAGGGTGAGGGCTCATGCCCTCGCAGCGTGTCGTGGCGACTTCAACCACTCGGCTATCAGTGCAAAAATCCGTGTTGTGGGTATTAGAAGCCCTGCCACCATGTCTCAAAGCAATGTTGTTGCGAGTGCAGAAAAGAGATGCAGCGCTACACCGTGTATAGCCCTGTCCCGCTTCCACAACCATAAAAAAAATACTTTAAGACATGGTGGCAGACCCTCAGGGCTCATGGGGAACCTATTTTCTTCAGAAGAAGGGTTTTTGTCAGGTGTTACGCTGTGGGTGTCTGGTTTGCTCTTCTAAGAGGTAACAGAAACCCTTACTTTATGCGGATGATGGCCAAGGAGGATGGTTTTAGTGAGGTTACAATCTCACACATACCAGTCTTATTAATCCTCTCAAGGGTCCTCCCAAAAAGTCCTACCTATAATTAAAAAAATAAACAAGTTTCTCCAAAATTAAAAAAAAAACATTTAAAACAGTAAATCAGATTTTTATTTGCTGTTTACGCAATAACCCGTTAATTCCTAGTTTTATAGATTAAAATTACCGTGCTACCATATTAGGGAAAACTACGTAAGTATTCGTGTCATGTCCCAAACTTATGTTAAAAGTTTAAAAATTCTCACTCAATATATTAAAAGTGATTTGCATATCTACCTGCTAGAATCTTAAATCTATTTTTTGACGTTACGAAACGTAATTTCGTGTCAAACAGGTACCGTTTTGACTTCCTTTTAGCTTTTAGTGTAAAATGTTATAACATTTTCCTTAAGTCATCAAAAATATTGTTCATTTAGTTAAATATCGCATTACATCTTACTAAATGCCGTGATAGAATTTAATCAAATTATTTTAATACAAATAAGCATACGTAATCCGAATTTTGCATTCAAAATCAAAATATGTATATTTTTTGTCTCTGACCCCCGCCCGCCATGTTTAAAAACAAAAAGCGTTCAAACTTATAAGTTCCATTAACGGTACCGTTTACAATATTAGTTATTAACACAATATCTCACCTATTACCGGGGACTGTGTTCCATTGAGGCTGGCAACAATGGCTATAGTAGGTTCCACAAAAATTTCGATCAGCTAAAACGTACATTTTTATGTTTTCTGAGAAACAGTTCGAGGCGAGGCCGTAGCTTTCGCAAACCTGTTTTTACTATCAACAAAATTAAATATCAACCTTATTTACTGTGATTTAAAGTTCATTTTTGTGTTAAATAATAGTATTTTATTGTTTGTTGTGTATGGTTGCTTCCTTTTGTTCTAAATTGAACGAAATTCGCATCGTAGCTGTTGTATTGGCAAAAATTATATTCCTTTTAAAATTATAATATAGAAAGAGAAATACTTGTATTGTTAGAAAAGTTTGTACTTGTAGAACAAAAGTTTTAATAACGAATTTTGCTCGCAGGTAAACCATTTTTCGAAGGTAATCCGTCTATAGACAAAATTAAAAAGATACGGATACTTCATTGAAGGATTACCGCTTTAGGACATTTGAATTTGGAATATTGTAGTTGTTAACCATAAGGTGTTGTTTGGTAATAGTTTTTTTTATTACATAGACTTAAATAGGAAAGAGGCCTTAAGATTTATGAGTATTTAAGTGTTACTTCTATTTCTACTTAAGTTAGAAATACAAATGACTTCTTGCATTAATGCATTTACGTACAAAAGCGTTATGTAGAACAAAAGATAATTAAATTCCGTTTCCTTGGTGTAAGGACTGCACCTGCGTTCAAATTTCGAATGTCTTTATTTTTTTAAGTCCTTTGACAGTTGTAAATTGGACCGCGTGGTTTTCTGTTACAATTATATTACGTCTAGAAATAAATTAAACTTTACCTAGTGTATTAAAATTTAAAATTATTAATAATCATGATTCATTACTTAATAAATAATTGATGTGGCTAGGGAATTAAAAATATTTCAAAAAAAAAGTTTTTTACCCATTTCATCTTATTTTAGTGTATGTGGGTTTTATATTATTATTAGAATCAGGTATTAAGCTTTTGATGTCATTTCAACCTCTCAATCAGCCCGCTTAGCTTATAATCTATTGTCACTTAATTATTTATGGCTTTCTATCACAGTCTAAGCGACTATTTGTTTAGCTTATAACATTATCGACACAATTTCTTTTAAAAGGGTGGTGATGGGAGGAATGTGTATCTTATAAACATTACGACGACTGGTAGCCATTTTTTTTGGTATCTGTAAAAGATTACCATAATTAGAAGAGAGATATATATAATCTCGTGCCTACTTAGTAATGTGAGAAAATGATCTATGGCATCATAAGATATTATGACAGTCATGTGCATAATTTGCTTAAAAAAACGGTTTTTTTATAGAGATTGGAATATTTCGGCCTAAATAACAACAAATTAACTATTTTGAGGCTATGAAAAAATATCACAACAAAGTACCTTTTAACTTACGAAAAAAAAACTGCCAAAGATTATTTTTTATCAAAAACTTAAAAGTGATAAACTTTTTTTTGCAGTTCTGCCTTGCCGATGGCATTTTTAAAGTACCAACTTGATTATGATAAATGGAGACTAAATCTATACTAATATATAAACCTGAAGAGTTTGTTTGTTTGTTTGAACGCGCTTATCTCAGGAACTACTGGTCCAAATTTAAAAATTATTTTTGTGTTGAATAGACCATTCATCGAGGAAGGCTTTAGGCTATAAACCATCAGGCTGCGACTAATAGGAGCGAAGATACAATAGAAAATGTGAAAAAAACAGGGCAGGTATAAATCATAACTTATATCTTCTACCCACGGGGACGAAGTCGCGGGCAACAGCTAGTACTAAATAATTAAATTGATGACTGATTACTAATTGGTGTATTTTAGATAGGTATGTAAAACAGAGAAAGTATAGACAAAACGTGTTTTGTTTTAGGCGGGTGCCGCAGGTCAATTTTATTCATCCAATATTTAAGTATTGAGTTATGTACAAATTAACACTAAAATACGCATGAAATACATCTTCATGAACATGATAAATTGATTTGATGGTTGATTTAGGGTTTTGAATAGGGTTGTATTGAAATAGGGTTGATTTGGTATTATTGAAAGTATTCTTATTTTTGAACTTAGTTAAAGATTTTATCCATATGATAGGAAATTTAGGACGGAATGTTTGAATTTGTCTGATGTATAAAAAGATCCATGTCAATTCTGGCGATCATAAAACACGCTTTTAAGGAATGATTATCTAATTAATTCTATCTATCTATAAAGCACAAGTTAGTTAAATATCTATCTCATGAACATTTGACTCAAAAAAACACCACGCACTCAAAGCTAAAGATTAGACATGTGATATTTATTATTGTAACCGTAAAATTATTTTTCTATCTCTAAAATAATTAAATAATATATGGATTAAAATAATGTGAACGATATAGGTACGTCATCAATCAATTGTAATAACCTTGTTAATTGTTTTTTTTCGTGAAGATGGTTATTTAAGAGCGATAGTGCTATTATTTTACAAAGAGGAGTTTTGCTATAATAATTTTTATTTTCTTCTATATAACATAACAACAACATAATAACCAGGTAAATCGTGCCATACGTATTCATTCATAAAAAAATATAGTTCAACATGCGAATCATCGGATCGCTATGATCATTGACCGAAAAATGACGTCATTTTATCACTTGGACAATATTTTTATTATTGACCACGTGGCATCTGCGTGCTTGTTCAATAATTGTGGCATTTTATGTGTTCCTCTGTTTTGGTACGTAATCTATGGCAATACTTGCGCAGGTAGCGCGGGATGGACGGTTTGAATGTCGAATATCAGGGTTGCAAGCTTTGCGCCAAAATATTGCGTGATTTAATGATAAAAAACTTATGTAAAATTATTTGCACTTGTGTTTTTTCTATAATAACAAACCTAATTGTTTATTTGTTATAGAATAGGAGATTTAACAATGCTGTAACCAACGGTAAAGTTGTAAATAATAACAATGTTTTGTTATGGGTTAAGTATCTATTACACAATTCTTCATACATAATCAACAAGTAAGTCGACAATTTGACCATATGAACTTTGATTCGAACCACGCGAAAAGCTTGGTTATGCGTCATTGCGGCCGCCGACACGTTCCGCGCTTGCAACGTGTCAAGGATCACAACTTTCAAATCTCGAATTAACAGAATTATTTTCCCCGTAAGTCGTGTGAAATTTTCTCGCTGACAACACAGTCGGGAAGTTCAGGAACCACTTCCCAGAACGATAAAGGGCCGGCGCAGGGTGCGCCGGCGCGCGGGGGGGAAGACGGCGCGACAGCTGCGCGCGCGTTGCTCCCCGCTCCTCACATCATTCCGTCGCCGACCGCCGCGGCGAACTAACGTTCGCGAAAGCTATCTTGCGAAATACGCGCGTAACATTCCGTTTGACTCGAGTGCGTGACTTCAAACTTTTGAGTTATAAATGAAGTATTCATTCACGTATTTGGAGGAGCGCGACTGCACGGAGGCGTCGAACCGTCGAAGGACACGAGTCGGGCGCGGCGCAGGAGCGGCCGTCGGCATCCTTTGTCCGGGAGGCCCGAGTGGCTGGGCGGTGACTGGTGCTATATTCGGTTTGTGTGCGATATTGCACCAGTCCCGGCCTATCCAAGCGGGCCCGGCCGTCGAAGACCGCTATTCAGGCACTCAGCATCCGCGGCGCGCGGTCCCGTTAACCGGCCGGTCGGTCGTTCACTGCGGTGGCCACGCTTAGGACGCGATTCGGTGTAAACGTTGTGACTTGTATCAAATTGCACCAATCCCGGCCTGCCTGTGGTCACCGCGCTGTGGACTGGAGCTTGGGAGCCGCTCGACACGTGGTGGACACTCACCAGGTAATGCATCATCGTCGAACTACCCGCACTTAAAAACTTCTTACCGTATCTAGCTTAGGCCAACAAAGTATCTTAACACTAGGTCAGCACTAAGGTCATGTTGTAACGATTCGCACAAAGCAATTCTTTATCTTGTTACTTACAAAATGTAATTTTCACTCCCGTGTTAGTTAGAAGTGCACACCTACCTAAAGTACCTACATAGTTTTGATTGTAGAAAGTTTTTCGAGCTTGTGGTAAGTAATTCATATTGTAAGAAAGTTATTCGTTTCGAGGTGACTGAATTGATATAGTGTAGACACCGGTCGATGCAGGCAGACCGGTTTCCTCGTAAATCGTAATGTACTTTGTTAAGTATGCTTATATTTTGTAGCAGACCGCCAAAACGAAGGACATTTTACGGAGACTGGCTAAATCTAGGTTGTAATACGACTATCATTATAGGAACAGCTGATTATTTCATTCATAGCGAATTTACATAATCCTATTTCGCACCTTTTGCTATTTAAAAGTGATCATCTGATTATTAAAAATTTGTCGATACTCACCAACGTCAATGTTTTAAATTAAATTTATAAATATTGATTCGCTAATCTATTGTTAAGTGGCAGCAATGAACTTGAACCATAACTAATTAATTAACATGATAGTAATAACACTAATTAATGATAATTATAGTGATCGATGTATGTATGTAATTTGTCAGCCTAGCTATCTACCTACAATACCGTTTATTCTCCGTTACTTACCTAATTTAAAAAAAACATCTGTAGCGTGCGGTTATTCATTTTACAAATGTCTATCGACGTCAGTGATGTCCAAAAATGTATAAAATTAGTTAAAAACATTACCGATTCACCTTTAGGTCATTTATTACTCTTCGATGTGTGGTTATCTGTCAAAACCGCGTAGAACCTACGGTAAATTATGGGCTTCGGCTGAGCACAACAGTTATGTGTAATGGCTACGACGTTAGTTCGGTGCCTACACGTTTTCGGCATGTGTGTAAAAGTAGGTTTGAGTCAAGTGGTACGAATCGATATTAAAACTCGTATCGATAATGTATTTCGTCATAAAACACTTACCTACTTAAATAAAAAACTTTCAAGTTCAAAGTTTTAGCGGCATCTATTTATAACTTTAGTTCAAATTGTTACCTATATTAAAGTTTCGAGCATCTGCCCGATAACTGGTTAATAACTACTGTTTTAATACCCGCTCGTTATACCGATGCCGAACGTGTTAATAAGTTCTCAACAGATGTCACACCGGTCGACATTTTTATGCAAACTAAGCTCCGCTAAGCTTATCTGTATAGTACTCTCTACTTGATATAGTATTATCGTACGGAGTCGACGTACTTACATCGGCTTCGTGAATCAAGCGGAAAGATGATTCACTGAGCAACTTGAGAAATCGTGCAACCGTTATGATTTAAATTGCAACAGCTGTCATGGGGCATTCACGAATTGCGGTACCCACATACCTTGGTCGGGTTTATTAACAAAAAAAAAACAAACTTGTCAATTACCAACTTAGTCCGCCTTGCTGTCATGAAAAGTTATTCTTTCAACATTGTTGCCTCAGTCTTTCTTTGTTTCAAGCATTACATATAGAAAAAACATCCTGCTATTTTATATGTTTAGTATTCTCAGCTGACGCATTTTTAATATTCATAAATGTAGGTATGTACGTAATTAGTAATTAACGACAATTTGGTTATTAATTCAAATTTGAAGATGGCGGCAAAATATTTTGCAAATCACACATGATTATTTACTGTTGTATTTGTTGACGCAGTTCTAATTTAATAGTTTTCAATACGACGACGCTGTAACAGCATTAGTAGAGGTTACTAGTTTTATCTGTATTCCGGATCGTTTAACGGTGCTTGTAAAATGACCGAGCCTAGGGAAACATTCCGTATATTTCCGTGTTTGATATTATAAAGCCGAGCGTTGCTAGTTCAAAATTTATTACTGACTTGTATTTTGTAAAATAAATGTAATAGATTGTTTACCTTTTAATTGGTCGTGAAATCAAAATCCAGATAAAGTTTAGCGCGCAAAACTCTTTCAAAACGGCTAATTACTTAGGTATTAAAACCTTGCTTACATGGAAAGCTGCCCACAAAACTTTTATTTTTACTTCATTTCAGATCTAAAACAGAGAACAATACATTTAGTTTTGATTCTAGAAGTTAATAATGCGCTGACTGAAACTTATTATCAAGTTGTGAATAACAGACGTCTAAGCGTCTACGTTTAGACGCGGAAAAAAATTGCTACTAGAAAAACTTTAAATTTTCAATGAAACATATCTAAATGTACGTACTTTTTTAATTTAGTAAACTGAAGCTAATTCGAAAGCAATTACTAACATACTTGAAAAACATAAAATTAAACAATTATTAATAGTCAAAGCTAATTATTACAGTCATAAAACAATTAGCCAGTTCTTTCTTAAAAACAAAGCGCCAATTAAAAAAAAACACAATTTCATAATTTGTTCTTGTTTACAATTACAAGCTTTTATATTACAACAACTAACAAAGTAGTTCGTTCTCCGTTACGAGTTTACGAGATACGTTTATGATAATTTGTGTGCGTTTGTTATTAAATTAAAAGTGAAGTACAACGGTCTGCTGGTTCCGTGTCAAGGTCTCCGTCCCCTAGCCTAATACATGTGTAACTTACCACGTGTTTGTATTTGTAATAATAAATTTATTGTACTCTTTATCTATTTACGAGCTTTTTGGTCAGTATTGGCGCGAAACAGAGAAATTCAGCTTATAGCTGTATTAGCTACAACATTCTATTAGCCGTAGTTGATTTGGTGTGTTTTGTCCTTTTTATTTTATTTTTTTATCTTCTTAATTTCGGTCGGTAGCGCGGTTGTGTTATAATTAACGCATCCATTATTTATCAATGGATATTGGTATCACTATTTTCTATTTAGTTCATTACAATATTTTACAATGTTACGTAAAATGTTGTACCGTAAAACGGGGTGAATAGAGGGTTTTTTGGGGTGGATAGAAACAGAGTTTTTATTAAAATTTGGACGTTTAACTAGACAAAACATAAAGATTATACGCAAACTCACTAGTATTTCATTAAGTAACTGTGTCTAAGCATTTTAATGTAAGAAAATATTCATGTAACCCCCTAAAAAACACTATTCTCTATTCACCCCTTGAAACTCTATTCACCCCGTTTTACCGTACATAAGTTGTCAAGCAGATCCCAGATTCTATTATTTCATACCATCCTTTTTATCTATCTTTTCTCGTCATATATCCGTTTACTTTCCTACCTACATCATCGAATTCTAGGTATATTTTTCATCTTTGTCCCACCTATTTTACTTACAGTCAATGTTGTCACTACTGCTTTGCCTTTTTCTTCTCTTGGTCAATATGCTTCCGTTTAGGTCCTACTCCCGGAGCCTGCTTTTTCTTATATTATTTAATTTTATTAATTAGGTTGTAACAAATGAATTGACCTGTCACATTATCGACAAACAACTCGTTCCGTGTAACAAAATTTAGTGCATGTATATGCCCTAAACTTAATGTTTAATGTATTTTTGTAATTTTGTTATATCCTTGTAATGTGGGTTTTTCTTAGTTCATATCTAGGTTTCAGGCCAAAGCACGAATGGAAGTCAGAGTCACGTCATTTATCTGGATAGAGTCATTTCGGTACATTTATGGCTTTATTCGATAATCTATGTATCGAAAGTTTCGGCTAATAGAGATAAATTTTTGACAATTCCCATACAGAATATGTTACAATTATATATCTTGTTGCCAAAACTATTGATAAAATTTAATAAAGCATTGAAGCAATTTTGTCATCATCACACTTAACTACAGGTAAGTTTTATCTTTGATTTTTAGTCTTCATCTAGATTTATCAGAAACATCATCGGCCTAGCCTTTTCCCAATTATGTTGGGTTCGGCTTCCAGTTTATCAGAAAGATATACCTAGGAAATTAAATGCAACCAATCGTTACGAAATAAGCTGACATTCTAAAATAACAACTACATTCAAAATGGTCACTATTTTTGTAAAATCTACATAAAATTCGAAAAGGCTAATTTAGATTTCCATCATCTCATTAGCCGTGAAATTCGTTCTGATCAATTTTTACAGCATTCGTATCGCATCGTTTTTGGCTAACTATTTGCCTAGATTATTATTTGAATTCCGTTCTGTCTAGAAAGACATCAAGATTTACATTCTCTATATTAAAATAGTTTTCCTATTTAACACCTAAACAAATGAAGAGGATTGTTTATTTTTTTTTAATTTAAATTAATTAAATAAATTTTGTTTGTGAATGTTTTATAGACCGCTCAAAATTAAAAGTCTTTCATAATCTTTCAAAAAAGAAGTAGGTTCTAAATTCTATTATCTTCATGTTTGTATCCTCATAACTTTTAACCTTAAAAGCCTTCCAGTCAATGTCAATATTAAAATGTTTGACAGCCAAGATAATAACTTAAAAAAATATATCCTTAACTAAACCCTCACGAAAGCCTTCCTTCCTTACGATAAACTATTAAATATGAAAACCGCCCATAAAAAAATAGTTCAAACCTTTAAAGTTGAACACACTCCTTGCTTGTATTACAGTAATTTTCTTTCAATTATACCAAAGCCTTCTAATTCAATATCTAAGTACTAATATTTGTTCATAAAAATGTGCGTTTAGCGGGCCGATGACCGGGTGCTCTGGCGTGGATTTGCAGCAAACCTGCTCCGGGCAGGGAGGTAAGACTATTATAAGTGAGAATATACTAAATGTACCAACTGGGAAATCGTTACTATAAGTTTATACATATGTACATTCTACTAGGAATTTCTGATTTTGAGTTTTCGAAGGAATTCTTAGAGGTTTTAATTCTACTACTTAAATCACCGCGTTATTAAAACCCTTGTTTTAAATATACTTATCATTTTTTTTTCTATTTATGATTGAATATTTATACAAGACTTTTTTCTGAACTTGTATTTATAATGTAACCTAATTAGTGTCACACTAGATGGTTTAATCTTCTAATATATAAAATTCCGGCTTAACCGATTTTTACCCAATTTTATATGCGTTTTATGCGTTTTCAGTAGGTCTGAGAATCGACTAACATCTATTTTTCATACCCCTAAGTGTCAAGGGTTGCTGACACTAAAACATTTTTTTGTGGACTATTTTTTTTGTTTTTATTTTTTATAATGTGGCATTAAAAATACCTACAACTAGAAATAATTCATTAGGCAAAACAACGTTTGCTGGGTTAGCTAGTAAACATATAAGATAAAAAAAACAAGCTTCCATTTCGAAATCCAAGTGATGAGTCCTCCCAAGATTCCTAAATACCTATTATATTCATAAACCATTCCCTTCTGACCCATCATTCAATCGTTTCTACTAATATTAATTCCTTTTTATGCCTTCAAATACCTGATAAACTTGCAATGCGATATTGGGAACGTGTTGAGTGACTTTTTTTTCATTTGTTTTATATGGCTTTTTTAAATTTTAAATTATTCTTAATGGCGACGGCTGTAATATTTTTTTGTCATAAATAAGTGCCCTTGGATCTTTCCAATCCCAGCTTTGTTCACAATATTTATCTATAGCTGTGGACAAAGTATCGCAGTCAATTACATAAGTTAATTCAAGAATGTTTTTGTTCGGAGCGCAAGTAATGTGAATCATCAAGCTATGTGGAGGTCGTTAGTCGTGTTCCCAGTGTGTTGGTTTCTTAAAGAAAATGGTAGCTTCTTTCTAGTTTATCTCCTAAAGAGTTTATTTTTCAAATTAATTTTCGCTGCTTGAAACTAGTCGGGTAATCCCGATAAATATGCGTGAGGAATCCGTTGTATCATTTTCTTTGTTTAAGAATAATTAATTTGCAAATGCTCCGCGCTCTGTTCAGCGATATGCATAAGCGAGTGACCATTTCCTGTAACATTTCGTTGTTTTAGTTGAAACTTGCTGTTGCTCCTGCTGTCCTGGATAGCTTGTAACTTGAAAATCATTAACAACCCTCCTTTAACGTAGTCGGATAAACCTATACGACATCGAGATCTATGTTCGGCTGTTCGCATCCAGCTCCTGCCAGCCATTTTCCGCACATCATCACTCCATCCGACGCGGTCTCCACTCAAGAACTCGTTTACCCATAGATACTTGCTTGAGGGCAAAATATGGGTATACCCGTGTTGACCCGGATGATATCACCTAGAATGACCCAGAGGGACTATCCAATAAGATGCAGTTGGCTACCTGGTCTTCTCTTCGGCAAAGAAAGGTGAACAAAGTTGTTATTTTTATCTCTCCATTTGAAGTCAACTGATTGAGTATACATGTTCGGTATAATTTCAAGTTAGACTATCGCTCAGGTGAGTTAAATACAATTTTTAATTTAGTATATTGATAGAAAATACTGTAATGAGTAAAAATAAGAAAGAAAATTTATATTATCAAGTAGGCAAAGCAATCAAATGTTCTGCCAAATAGCCTCATTCTATATTCTCTTTTGACTACAGGGATAGTGATAGCCGAGTGGTTGAAGTCACCGCGCCTAAGTCACTGCGCGACGTGCAATGGGTTCAGTTCCCGCGTAGGATAATCAGCCACGAATGCTTGTTCCGAGTCTGATGTCTTTGTCCATGTGACTTCAATATTTGTGACAGCAGAAATCATTAAAAAGAAGGATAACAAATATGGCCGCTTACCTACCTATAAAATATTGCGTCGTGGTGTTTATCAGTTTACTATACTAACCTAAAGTGTGATATAAGACTATCCATCGAAGGATATACTAGCTATAGTCTGCATTGATAAGCGATATTTGTTTTTGAGGGACGCTTGCGATTCTCCCAAACTGGTTTTCAGTTCGCCGTGTGGATGGGATCACTGTAACCCGGCAACCGTGGGATTTAGTGGGATACATACCACGTTTGTCACGATATAATATCTGAAGAATAACCCCGGAAACCCGGATCATATTTTTATACACCACTTTAAAATTAAACAAGTAAAGATTAGTAACAAAAGATACGTAGCAACTAAGCACTTGTACTTATATTTTACTAAGTTATAACCACAACTACACACCTAGAACATCCTACTCAGACAAACACAGTATATAAAAAAACTACTTTTTACTTCATGTACCGAACTTCAAATTTAGTAAATACTTTTTTTCCACAACCTTTTTCGTTGTACTATTGCAGCCTCTGTACCTTCACATTTCGTTTACCTGTACTTTCAATGGTCACAATAGAACAGCCCTTTTGCTTAACATGATTCTAACAAAGAAGGTTTAATGTATAGTTTGAGGAGACCTATTGTAAGTACCGTTAGGTTCGGGTCTTACGCCTTGATTTTGTGTGCTTTTGTAGTTATAATCACAGTTTGTATTTCCCTTGGGTAAGAAGCTACCTGAGCATCTTATCTGCCGTATAGATACAGATTATTAAAGGAATATGACACTACTTTGTAATGGGGATAATAATGGATAAGTTTTTTTTGTGCTTCAAATTACTGTGAATTAAACTTACACGTAACGTCACTTTTGTGTATCGTTTGCTATATAATCCTCAGTGTCGCGAGAATGACACAAGAGTGAGGAAAGATTTAAAATGTCAATTTATCTGTAAACTATGACTTATATGACATTAGGGAAGGGATCTAGAAAGACAGATCTCATTTTCAATGGCTGTCGCAGTCGCTGTACAATCGGACTGCAAGTTTGGCTTGCAGTTCTATTGAATTCGAGTCAACTATACTTGTATTGCAATTTGCAGTCGGATTGCAGTTGAAATAAGGTCCGTCAGTCTGAACTCTGAAGCCTAAAGAACGAGACCATTGCTGTGCCTTGTTTTTACGAACAGTAAGTAATGTAAATAATTAAAGTTTTAACTAACACAAGCCATTGATTCTCTTCATTCACATCAAAAACTTGGCACTTCACATGTGTTTGAGTCGCTGCCAACGTAACCCATTGTGAATACATTTGTAATTACAATACATTTACGGTTAACATTCATTTAAGGAAGCCTGATTGTTTTTGAACCCTATTGAGGCCTTTAAATCAAGATTTAAACGACACCATAATCACAAAAAAAAACATATTTTCGATAACGATAGTCGAACGCGACGTTCGTTTGGTCCGTAGATGGGTGACCATCTTTATCATAACGCGTCCCTCCGCGTTAAATTGTGGGTCCCTATTGTTATTCAATTACAAGTTTATAATTAAAGTTCAATTGCAAATTTGCACCTTCAACTAAGGACTGAAAAAAAAACAGGTGCAAACTTGTGCTCGCGGTTTCGTCTAACAAAGTTACTAAACCAAATGGGATCAAATTTGTCTACATACTTTCGCATTAATAATATACTTATGATACACCAACTTGGATTGACAGTTTGGGTGCGATACTAGTATAAATTTCATTATAACTTAATGAATACACCAATTGTTCTATTTAAGGAGAAGTTAATGTTGTGTTTATGATAATGCATGAATACTTGATAGGGTTAAACATTGTTCTAATAAATGCTGTTATGACTGAACTTTGTGTCATTTCTTTTTCATTACCTGCACTAGAGCGCTGAATACATCATACTATCCTACTTGACATTAATTGTTAATAGGATTTTCATCCCTACTTATGTTCCTGTGGGATCATTTTCGATTTAAAAAAGCGGATCCGCGGGAAGTCCATTATGCTGACTAATAAACTTTTTTACTAACTTGAGGTGATTACTATTTTAATTTCTTGGTAACTGAACAAAGCACGCGAGCTGCGTGAGGAGTCGCGGGTTCGATCCCCGCGACAAGCATTTATGTGATATCGAAAGACTTAGTTATGATGTCTTTGTGCATGTGACACATCCCCACAATAAGTGTTAAAGCCAAATACAGTACAAAACAGTTAGTGTTATTTCTATTGTGTATGTATAAACTGTTGTAAAATTATTTAATGTAATCTCCCTGTCTCTTGTATTTTTGTGCAAGCATTTTGTAATTTTGTGAATATTTGTTAATTTAGTAAACAGTAACTTATGCATTAAATAAAATCATGTATTGTGATTCTATGACTTTTTATTTCAGTCCCCCGCGCGCCGCCCCCGCGTACGGTTGTGCATCAACGCACCTGCTGTACTACCTACCCGCCTAATTAATGAAATAGTAAAATGCCGAATCAGTGTAATAACCTAGTTATAAACGAATTACTGTGCTTTTTACAATGTAAAATTGATATTATGGACGAAATAAGTTTGGTGCAGATATGTGAATCTAACTTTAAAGAGGCTGATATAACGACCGCTAAAAACATTGTCTTCGAAGCAATAAACTGTCGCTCTACAAGAAAAGGGGACGGCAAGAACAAACGACTACTACAGGATATTATTAAAGTCCTAAAAGAAACAGAGCCCGCTTCATTGCCCACCTTCGTGGCGAAAGATCTACACCGTCTTCCGCGGGTGACCTTCGACTACGTGGATGTAACGAGCCTACTTAAAGATATCTTAGTGCTTAAACAAAGCATCCACTGTATCCAAACAGATTACATAAAAGCATCGGAATTGTTTCAATTACAGCAAGAGATAGAAAATATTAAAAGTAGTCAATATCAGGCACAAAGTGACAAAATTTCTTTTTATTTACAATACAACTTAAAATAATAACAATAAACAATAGAAAGTATAAAAATAATCAACTATCAATAACTAAAAGTATAAAAAAAAGGCTTAAAAGAGTACTTATTCATTAATTTGGTTTTTGGGAGTAGAGGCAGCATGGGCATGCATGGCTACTGCCTGCCGCTCCATGGCCTCGGCTTGCCTGAGAGCTGCATCAGCACTCATTTCTTCCATCAGTCTTAGGGTTTGCGTCGCCGAGCGCAATGTAGGTTCTCAAGCTAACAAAAAAAAAACATGTACATCATAAACGTAATAGGGTATTTAACTTTATTTTGTATTTTTAATTTTAAGACATCTTTAAAAATTAAGGAAGATTAAAAGCACTTCAGTATGCACTGGAGGAGGTTAAAACATTACTTGCTTATAGCAATTAAGCATAGTAAAAAGACGTACTGGTAAGTGACGTCACACGACATCACTGTGTCCCTTTCATTTTTGTTTTCGTCTACGTACCTGTTTGATAGACTAATCAGTTTCTTTTTGTCCTATTTTGTAATTGCTTTGATAGAACTGAAATAATGAGTGAATGAAACCTGTGCAGTACTTACCAGTGGCTAAGTGCGAACGTTAGTGACGTGGTTGCAGCCGCCGCCGTTGCCACTTTGACGACGGGTTCGTAGGAGGATCAGCAGGTACTGGGCTGTGAGATGGTTCCCCTCATAAAATAGGAGATCTGAAATACGATACGAAGATTTAATATTCTTAAAAAAAAAGTGTAAGTAGACAATACCAGCATTTGGATTGGAGGTATATTGATGACTACAGTCGAACTGAAAAAATACTTAGTTAACATAAGACAAAGTCTAAAATGTGTTATTTCAATAAAATTTACCTAATTTACAATCATAGTTACTTTTTAATAGGATGTAAAAAATGAAGAAAATAACTTTACTATATAGGAACTGGTTTTTAAACTGTTAAAAACCGCGCTTGCAACTATTAAGTCTATGGTTTATTATTTAGTTAAGATTTTTATTTATATATTTATTCGTTATTTATTTCATTTTCGTAATTATTTTCCTCGAAACTGCGAATTCCAGTGAAGTTACGAGTACAATATTTCTTAATAGAACTTCAAAATAAATTAAATCCAAAATATAACTTACCTATTAGGTACCACGAAGCTAATATATTAATTAAACGTCACTACAATTAAACAGCACGTGTTTGGAGTTTTAAATTACCAATCACAGTTTGCAAGGTGTTTTCAAATCGTGTGTGCAATGCCAATGTCATTTCTACATAGTAGGTATTAGAATTTCATGATATGGTAAGGCAAGTGCATAGCTCATTCATTCAACTGTAATGGGATCGAATGTATGAGCACCTACTATGAGTTACATGGTTTTTTTGACTCCCGCATTAAGTAATTTTGATCCTTATGTCGCAGGGGTTTCATAGACGTACAAATCACATGCACAAAGACACCCAGACAAGCATTAGTGGATCACATAAATATAATAATAATATAATTTAATATTCCACAACTTTCACACAACGCCAACTAGTCTCAAACTAAGTAGACCTTGTATTATGAGTAAAATAAATTCTAAATACATACATAATATAGATATATCACACTCAGACACTGAACAAATGATCGTGTTCATCACACAAACATATGTCCTGGGTGGGAATCGAACCCACGACCTCCGGTATAGCAGTCAGGGTCACTAACCAACACTAAATGTTTGTTCTACACGGGGATCGAACCGGCGACACTTCGCTCTCAGTGGATTTGGCGTGCTTTTTAAAAAATAATATGTTGTGGTGATTTTGCTTCCTTATGGTTGATGTACATGAGGTTTAAACGCCCGTGGGGTACAAATCAAATCATAATTTATTTGCGAATAATGGAGGTACATATTTACAAATTACGTTACAAATATTTGCAGAGTTAGTTTAGTTAGTCTTAACTTTAAAATAATCATCATTGGCCTAGCCTTTTCCCAACTATGTTGGGGTCGGCTACCAGTCTAACCGGTTACAGCTAAGTACCAGTGTTTTACAAGGAGCGACTGCCTATCTGACCTCCTCAACCCAGTTACCTGGGCGACACGATACCCATTGGTTAGACTGGTTGTCAGACTTTTCAAGCTTCTGACTACCTGTAACGACTGTCGCAGATGAAAGAATAACAGCCGGGATCCACAATTTAACGTGCCTTCCGAAACACGAAATAATAAATAAATAAAATAATGTTAATAGATATAATACAAACAATTAACCAAATATATTGTAATGTTTTTCAAATGCCAAGAAAAAGCTAGTAAGTATTAAATAAAACTGATTTCTGACTTGAAGGTATTATGTTACTTTAACGTTAAATAACTTAATAAAAAAAAGATTTATTACATTTTCTTTCACAACTTTTAATGTTAATACCAACTCATTAAAATAAATAATAAACATATTAAACAAATAATCATAAATCGAAATAAATGGGATTACACAAGTGTAACGACCTCTTCACTTTAAGGGTGTATACAAGTAGCAAGGGAAATTATAATAAAACAACATTAAATAATAAAACATGATTTTATGGTATTACAACAGTAAAAGTATGTAATAAATAATAATAATACCGATAGGCTTACAAATGGCCGACTTAACATATGTTACAAGTTGTCATAATAATCATAAATATGATACAAATTGACTGTTAACTTCATTTTCAAATCGTTTTGATGGAAATTAATTCATATTTGCTTCCCAAGGAACTGGATTTGACAATTGGCTATTTTTCCTTTTTGACATCAAATAAAATAAACCTAAATATTTTGAAAACTATTTCGCATTTAATTATAATGCAACATAATACATCATTATTATTTAGGTTATTGGACAGTATGTGAGTAAACAATGTACCAACAGACACAAGGGTTTTTCTCAAACAATAGGGATGATGACTGAAAGAAAAAATCTCATTAGTCCCTCAGCTAGATAATTGAAAAGTATGAGACACGTATTTTTTCCTTTTTCAGAAAAACTATAATTAACAAAGATTAATTGCTTTAAAGTTTAGGAGAGGGGGCTTGCGACGTAACGATATGGTAAAATTTGTACTCAATCGTTACGTCACGCGTAAGTTTCATTCACTGTAATTTGGTCAATTTATGTTTGCGGGACAAATTAAAAAATACGTATCCATTAATATACAAAAATCTACAAGACGGACACTGAAAAAAAAATTGTCATTATCCCTATTTTCTGACTTAGTCAAACCCAAAAAGTCTAACCAATGATAGTCATTACGAGCAGGATATATTTCACTCTTTTTGTCACAGAGAGCCTTGGAACCGCAATGTGCCTGACATTGCGAATACACTAGCGCCATCTAGTTAACACTTGAATATTGTTTTTAAGTTATTATGGAATACTTGGTAAACGCACGAAAAATATTTTTCTAACTATCAATTAAACATTATTATGCTTAACTTTGTTGTAATTAAACATATTCTAATACACATTAAAAATATCAGCACCTAGAAGGAAAGAACCCTGCAACTTATTCTGCTCTGTCTGTTTGTTAGCAGTCTCTCGAAACTCATGGAAACTTCATGAATATGAAGGTGGACATTCAATAGCATCGAGAAGAGATTTTTAAGAGAAGGTTTTTAAACGACTTGTAATTTAATCTTTGTGTCGCGGCGATTTCTCATCGGCAAATCGCATTTATTTATCGCGCCTTTTAAATTTTATGTGTCATTAAATCCCTTCCTTATTATTGGATTATTCCTTAATACTAGTCCCTTCCACCCTGTATACACAAAGACACCTAGACTCAGGACAAGAATAAGAGGATCACACCAACAGTTGTATCGAAGTCGACTATACCACTCGGCTGTCCGTGCGTACACTTGTTTTAAGATCTAATTGGTTGTAATATATAACTGATTTCTGCTGCTGACCAAACTCACATAAAGAGTTATGCTGAGTAAGGCAACAGCAACCATTTAGTAGCAAATGTTACTTATGTTTGGCCAGTTTATAAGGTCGATTCACTAAACCTATTAACAAAGACATAGTTCACCCACCCCAAGAATTCTGTAGCTCATGAAAGCTGTTCATATTAATATATCGTCTAGTGGTCCGCATTCTCGCAACCGCAACACTGTCAAACACCCACTTTGAGTTCACTTCACCAGGCCTTGAGCCCACAATCACATCATATTCGACGCCATCTTGCATTCGGCGGCCATTTTGGCTGCCATCTTGTAAAGGACGGCCATTTTGTGTATTTTTGGCAGTTGGTCCGCCATCTTGGGCGCCATTATGTACAATCCCGCCGCAAAGTGTAATGAGTTCGATAGCGGCGTCTCTCTGGTCAGCCTCTTGTGTGATGTGTATTCTCATGCCGTTGAATACGTCGTAAGCGTATTCTGAGCGTTGTAGACCAAGAGCTGAGCGTTCAACGCGAGCTTTCTGTAATTTAAATGAAGAAAAATTGTCTAAATAAAATTGATAAATAATCTACGTATTTTTATTAATACAATCTTTACTTTGCGAATACTAATGTAAACCAAAACCACTATAAAATGCATCAACTATATTTTGCAAATATGTGTAAGGAGAGTGAGGGGTGCTCATAATTCTGGCTACATGGACAAAGACAACATTTATTAGAGTGTTACGTTTGTGATTACCTGAGAGATCTTGTTGAGATGCTGCACCTCGTACCCGTGCGGTCGCAGCCACCCCCCCTGCGCGGCGCAGGCCGCGGCCCAGCGCGCGTGCAGCACGCGGCAGCCGCGCGCCGCGCCCGCCAGCGCGCGGGCCGTGCGGGCCGACCTGTCCGCCGCGTCCGGCCAACACGACGACTTGCTTAAGTCACAGTGACTAGCTACACCTGCGTAATCATGATTTTTTTGGGTGAATGTTGAAAATAGGAGCGAAAACGTTTTTTACACAAGCCATCTAATGTCAAACTAAGCAAAGCTTGTATTATGACACTTTTATATAAAGACATTATTATAGATAAAGTACATCTAAATACAGACCAAAAGATTGTGCTAATCAAATTGTCATAAACATTTGTCCTGGGTGGTAATCGAACTCACGACCTCCAGTATAGCAGTCAGGACGTATCACTTAAGCAACAGGTGTGTGCTTTAGGGCGGATTCGACCAAACTCGAATTTATACACGGAAAACTTATTAAACGATTTTATTCTTGAATAAATCGATAGTCTTTTTCTCACGCTATCTAACGTATAACTATTGGATTAGTTACTCGCGAATAGCGGAGTGATTTTGAACACGATGTGGACGAATGTAATACCCGACAAAAAAACGTAATGGTGTAGAAGCAAAATGCATACATGTCAATTCTCATTCGTCTTATTATAACGTGTAAAAGTTACTGTCAATGCCAACAGTGTCAAATATAATTTGAAAACTTTAGTGCATACAGTTATTTTTGTTTAAAAAAAATCGGCTCTCACAGTAAGGCATTTATTTAATCCTTGTGTGGCGGGGGGTTTGACAAACATACAAATCACATGCGCAAAGACTCAGAGCAAGCATTTGTGGATCACACAAAGGATTGTCCTATGCGGGGATCGTACCCTCGACAGGTCGCGTACAGTGGGTTTGGTATGGTGATCTCAACCGTAAGAGTTATCAGCTAAAAATGGTATACTAGCGCAACCCGTGTCAATTACAAGAACTAATCCAACACACAAAATACGTATTCAATAATTTAACATTTTTACTAAATAAATAAATAAAAAACATTTTAATTTAAATAAAATGTTTTTTTTTCAAAAGAATCATTTGATTTTGTTTATATGTTTATAACAGAATAATTATTTACGGTGTGTAGCGCCATCTATGACAGGAATGTTAAACTGTTGTCTTTGTATTGTCTGTGATAATTAAAATAAATTTAGTTCGTTTCCGTCAACGGTGTTTCATTGTAATAGATTTATATAAAAAAAAATAAGGCCGCTGCCAGTTTTTGTCGAAAAGTGTTGGAAAATTCGTTAAAATCTACCAATATTGGGCTATTTTTACTCCCAGCCATTGTAGTATGAAATAAAAGGATTGTATTAGAACACAAATTATTTCTTATAAAATTACTATTTAAGTTGCGGATTTCATTACATTGTAGAACACAACACCAGTGGGCAGATAGGTTATCCATATCGTAGAGTCCAATTCGTGAGAAAGTTATCGAAATCCCATAGGTAATCTGCCTGCGTCATACAGTTTCTATAGAATCGTCAAGGTAAGGGGGACATTAAAAGGGTCAAAGAGAATAAAATCGCACAATAACAAACACCTGAAAGCAAAAATGAAAAATAAAAACATCTGTCAATCTGACAGTTGTCTTCCTTTACGTTCCGTTTCTTACGAAAACATGATGCTAGGTAAGCATAGCGGTAAGTAAGTTACATAGCGGGCAATGTTAATAAGTACCTACTCAATAAAATCAGTCCAATTATCAAATTTATTTAAAAAAAAAGTCAGTTTTGTTAAAAATAAATCCACGCTTACTGCATTCGTTTGAAGTAGTTTGAACGTTGAGTTTGTTTACGTTAATTTTTTCTGTGAACCACAGTGACAAATGTGAGAACAGAATTAATACACGAGTAACTATTCCGGGAATAATCGTATAAATCTTTAGTCGGTTTTCCAAGCTATCTAACGTTTAACTTGGATTAGTTATGCGCGAATACGGGAGTGGATTTAAATAGGATTGGAACGAATGTAATACCCGACAAAAAAGCGTTGTTCTACAAACGCGAGAGAGCTGAAGCGAAACGCATGTCAACTCTCATTCGTCGTGTTTTCTATCGTGTAAAAATTGCTGTCAAAGTCAAGAGTGTCAGTCAAGTATAATATTAATAAATCGGGCCGATTTTTCAATCGCCAGATAACTTTTATCTGACGAATATGTTTGACGTTTTGACAGCTTTTGTTTCGAAAATATGTCAAACGGCCATATTTATTCCTTAGATAGATGATAGATTGGATCTGGTGATTGAAAAATCCTTTAAACATTTATACTTTACTGATTGTCGATTGAGTTTAGATAATAATTACATAGTTACAAGTGAAGCTAACAAAAGCGTGTTTAAAATGAGTGACGTTACGCCAACGCGTAAACGTAGTCCCAATTGGCTTACATCAGAAAAAGAACTCTTGTTAAATTTAGTTGAGAAACATTTTAAAATAATAGGAAATAATAAAACGGACACTGTTTCGGTGAAGGCAAAACTGGCCCAATGGAAAATCATCGCCGACCAGTATAACGTCCGTACAACCCACTGTTCTCGCACGGGGGATAACTTGAAAGCTCAATGGGAGAGCTTGAAAAAGGTGGCAAGAAAGTATGAAGCAATAAACAGGAAGCGTATAATCAAACCAGGTTAGTAATATTATGATATTTCGGTATAACATACTTTTTGGTGACTTCTTGTGGCTGGAAGTCATCATCATTAATTCTTTATTTTACTTAATCACAAATATTTTTGTTTCAGATGGTGGAACATCACCACCGCCTAAAAATGAGGATCGTTTTCAACAGCGGATCATATCATTAATATCTACCAGTGCTATTAACCCTTATGAAAATGACTCCAGTAATCCAGCACAAACAGAGGATTTACCAGCAGCAGAGATAGAATACATAGGTTAATTTATAAATTTAACTTTTCACTTCACAGAAAAGGTTTGGGCTGTGCTTTGAGAGCTCTCTATCAGTAACTTTCTTTTATATAATTTGTATTAAATATGCCTCCCATGCTTGCCCTATTTCTTCATTTTAAACTTCAGTTTCATTTGCAGATACTGCAGCATTGCCTCCAACAACACTTAGTGCAAAAGAACATACAATTAACAAAGAAGAAGTTTATGAAAATGAAGATGATGAGAGAAATGAAATGTGTGAAGAGGTAATTAATGGCTGTATGTAAACAAAATACTGACTGCTTTAATGACAGGACTATTAGCTTGGGCTCTACATGTGGACAGATTTTGATTAAACTTGGCAGGTACATTCTTTATTAGAGGCTTGCTAAGAAGGGCTTACGAAATTGCCAGTACTTAATTATAAATGCAACAGGTAGATATAAGACAAAATTTACTTAAGTAGAAATATGTATCGTAAAACGGGGTTAATAAAGTTACAAGGAGAGAATAGAAAATAGTGTTTTTTAGGAGGTCGCATGCATTTTCTTGTATAAAAATCACAAATTATTTCTGGAATGCTTGAGACTTTTCGTATAATCTTTTTATTTTGTCTTGTTAAACGTCCAAATGTTAATAAGAACTCTTTTTCTATCCACCCCAAAAAAACTTCTATTCACCCCGTTCTATCGAATGTCAAGTTATTACTTTACCCCACTAACTTCATTATTTTTCTTTTCAAGGATTGGGGAGATTATACACCTACAGAGAATCCCACACCTCATCGGACACGGGTTTCTAGGAGTAGATCAACCCAGTCCAGCGCATCGTCATTAGAATTACATAGAAAGGAAATTAATGCTTTGGAAGAGCAGATGAAGCTTGCTAAGGAGGAAAGGGAAAGGTCTAGGGAGCGGCATGCCTTAGATATTCAAATAAAAAAGGAGATATTAAAACAAGAGAAAATTAAAACTAATATTTTATTGATGAAGCAAAGAAAGCTTATAATGGCTTTCAAAAAGAGACAATAACTGTTTGAATACCTCCTTTGTTATTTGAATAGGTCTCCATAGCATGCCGAATTATTGACTTTTTAATTTCTTCCACATGAATATATTTTATGTCATCCAGTATTTTATTATTAATATTAGTAAATTCTAAGAACAATGTTCTTCTTTAATAATTTTTATTTTATTTTGTTTACTTATATCATTAAAAAAAAATCAGCAATAAGAGCATCTCGGGTCTCATGCCGTACAGGTATTTGCTCTCCTTGAATGATTTGAGGTACTTGGCCATCACTTATTTGCTCCCAAGGAGCTGTTAAATAAAGTTCTGGATTACCTGGAAGTAAAGTTCCTCATCTATGACGTAAAATATTGTACAGAACTGCAGTAGCCACTATAATTTTCAGCTTTTTCTAGAAGTGTAGTAATAAAACAGGAAATCTTCGTTTTACTTCAATCTTCACATCACACAGTTACCAATTAATAGCATCCTTATAATATTGGTGTGGTAGACAGGCAGTTATCATATATTATGTATGTACGTACAATTACATTCATGCGCAGGAATATTAAATAAGTAGATATTGTTGTACTAATAAACACTTACCCGTCAGAAATGTATTCCAATTTATGTTCAATTCTGGACGGCAAAATCTTTGCTCATACTGCTCAAAGGAAACTCTTAGTGAAATCACGATCATCATAATATTCAAATAAATCTATTCTTTCTTTTATCCACCTTGGATGTTTAGGTTTAACATCCTCATCACTATCACTATCTTCAATCAAATAATTGAGTATAATAATGAGTTTTAAAAAAATAGCTTAAAAGAAAAATAACGCCGTTTTGTTATTCTTGGAATAAGCTCCTTATACGTTGCCTAACGGTGGTACAGTAACTATTCCCGAATATACCCTTTATACCTCGAATTGTAATTGGATAAACGTGAAATTGTAGTAAGACAAACGAGTGAGTAGCGATTTAATCTGAGAATAATTCTTAATGTAATAAATCCTGTTTGGTCGTATCCGCCCTTAGTCCGTCATGAAATAAATACATGCGAACAACATCACATACATTGTTCTGAACCCAAAGTAAGTTGCTAAAGCACTTGTGTTATGGAATTCAGATACAACGAAGTTACCACAAACACCCAGACCCGAGACAATGTAGAAATAAGAATTTTTACATTGACCTGACCGGGGATCGAAATCGGGACCTCAGAGCTGGCGACACCTTGAAACTGGTGCGTACGCCACTCGAACACGGACGTCGTCATGATGCATTAATGATGAGCTAACAAGTTTCGAGTCAGTTTCCATTTATAGAACTTGTAACTAGCCGTTGTTCGCGGCTTTGCGCGTCTAATTATGGGACCAAATAAAAATTTTGTTTGGACAGATAGCCTGTATAAATTATCTCATACCTGTGATGTTTGACGGATGGTTGCTGCAACTGGTTGTGTTGCGACACGAGCCCAGCAACACGTGTGTGGTTCGTTTGTTCACAGTCTTCTGAATGCAACCGTTGAGGGACTGTATCGCGCGAGTGACCGCTTGCCTTTCTTGACGAGACATACCCGTTAGGACCTGCAATTGAATGGTTTTAGTAAATAGATTTTTTTTTCACACACAAAACAGGAAAAATTATCGGTCAAGTGCTAGTCGAACTCGCGACACTGGAGAATGAATATATTTGTAAGTAACAACCGTTGCGGATTAATGACCTTTATTTGTTGTTATATCGGCAGCAGAAATTGCCTAACTACCTCGCAATCGCGGCTCATAAGATACAGCCTGGTAACAGACGGACGAACAGACAAGACAGCGGAGGCTCAGTAATAGCGTTTCGTGTTCATCTATCGGAGAGGAACCCTATCAAACGGGCACTGCTTACAGAAAGTTTGCGTGATGATAGCTACATCTATTTTTTTATGTAATAGCACCGAGATAACTCGTAAGGAACCAAAAATAAGCAATATCCTTACAATTTTCGGTTTCATCGTGTTCTGTGTTTGTTGCGCGGGCTGGTTGCGTTGCGTGTTGCACTCGGCGAGCAGTTTCTTGGCCATTCGTTCAGCGCGGGCGAGGTCGCGACGATCGCGTTGCGTTATCTTGCTGTTCTGCAACTTGTTGCGACCTGTTCTTTCGTCCTCTGAAATTGAAAGAAGCGTATTTTTTTATATCAAATCGTGGGGATATGTTGTACAGTCACAATATAATGAGGACGATGACTACTTAAATAAACTTGTCAGAATTTTGTATTGTGTACTTTGAAGAAGAAAATATAATTATGAAGGTACATTGCTGAATGAACGTCTTTCTATAAATACCTTATGTCTTAACTTCAAAGTCCAAGCTCTTATCTCACACACTTGATGAATGCACTTATATAAGTAGGTATTTTAATAACTAGTATTTTTGTCTTTATCTGACGAAAAAAAAACCAAAGATAAACTTCTTTAAAGTTTAGGAGATGGGGTTGCGACGTTACCATTTCGTAAACTTCATATACAACTTTTTTATTTCTTCTTTTCACTACAAATGGGAGCTTGAAAAGAAATCGTCATATCCATTGATTAGACTTGCCTGTTTCGTCTCCGGACGTGGCTAGTTCGCCCTCCTTATGTGTGAACAGCTTCCGTCGCGACTTTCCCCCGCGGACGGGCGAGCCCTGGCCTCGGGGGGCTGTGTTCACACGGGACTCTATACCTGTTTAACATTGTACAGTAATAGACAGAAAGTTAGACAATGGTATCTTTACCTAGACTTGTTTTTTTTGTTGTCTTGACTATAAAAGTAGATATAGACAGTATTTGTAGTAAAGGTTCATATTGACATTATACCTATAACATATTTCATTGTAGTCAGTGTGAATTCATGAAGAATGTCTTTTTTAAGTTCTTTTATATAATTTTTCCAGTCTTTTGACTACTAAAACACATCACAAACGTTCATTCATATCAAAGACACCCATACTCAGGAAAAGCATTCGTGAGACACAAAAATGGTTGTCCTACGCGGGGATCGAACCGAGTCGTCGCGCAGAGTGGTGTATTGAACCACTCGGCTATCCGTGCACTCATATAATAATACTAGTTGCAACTACTCACCAATGGCTTCCCTTGAAGAGTCGTGGCTCTTGTCAGTGCTGGTGTCAGTCTCTGACG
Source organism: Trichoplusia ni (assembly GCF_003590095.1). Classification (NCBI taxonomy): domain Eukaryota; kingdom Metazoa; phylum Arthropoda; class Insecta; order Lepidoptera; family Noctuidae; genus Trichoplusia; species Trichoplusia ni. The sequence goes on from NC_039493.1 coordinate 4,383,783, forward strand.
ATATCCTGAGCTTCGGACAGTTGTTGTTGTCCTCCTTACTGTCTGACAGCAAGTCTATTAGAGGGACATTCTCTCTTTCCGCTTTTTTCTGTAAATGGAATAAGAGGAGTTTAATGTATATTGTTTTGGTTGTTAGATAAAGATTTGGATGAAGAAACAAATTGAGAGTAGGTAAGTTTTTGTACATATAATATGAGTTTGTATTAACCAATTATTATGTGAGTGACTTATTTAAGTAATTTAGTGAAAAGGTTGACTGAGTGGTTCTCGTTTTTACGTTTTCGTTTTGTTTGTTTTTATTTCTTGGCTTGGTCCATTTGAATAAAATTCGAGATGACGCCATGAATGGGGCTAACGATAATCCGTGTCCGTCTATCGTCAATTTAATAAATAATAATAACTGGATTTGATTTGATGGTGATTAATATTTTTTCTTATCCTACTGAGATATTGAATTTACGGCGTGACGCTAAAATGGTGACAAATGTCACCACTGCACTGAGGCACCACGATATGCTTTTGGACTTTTTATACCCATACATAATCTTTATTCTTACACATTTTGAGGCATCCTACATCCACGAAGGAAAAGTCGCGGGCAAAAAATAGTCTTACATGTATAAATGAGTTTTGATTTAGTGTCGTATTTATGTTCTATATATGTTACCACTGACCAGCAGCTGGCGCAGCGTGCGCGGCGAGGGCAGGTCGGAGGCGCGCGGCGCGGCCGGGAAGCGGCGCTCGGGCAGGCGCCGCGCCGCCGCCGCGCACGCCTCCACCCACAGCGGCGACACCAGCCCGCACGCCAGCGCGCGCGCGCGGGACCGCGTGGCGCGGGACCCCGCTGTCATATCACACGCCTACTGGTTACTAGTTACCGGCACGGATCTTCAGCGCTCGGCGGAAGAATCCACAAAAGAATGAATGACGGATGTCAACAATTTCATTTTTGTATTCTCGGTACTTTTTATTACAGATAATTTTTGCAATAATCCCTACTAATACTATAAATGCGAAACTAACTCTGTTATGCTTTCACGTCTAAACCACGGAACCGATTTTAATGAAATTTGGTACAGAGATAGAGTTGACCTTGAGAAAGAACATAGGCCGGACTTTTAAAGAGTTCTCTTGGAAACGCGGTATAACAGACCTCGAAAAGCTATGTTTCGATAAATTAATAATGTGATTAATTAACACTTTCATTACCACTACGATTTTCACGACGTTTACTCAGATGCCGCCTACATTTTACGTTGGACTCGCTAGGCGAGTCGCCGGCACTGTAACATGAATTGCATCGACTCGCCACGCGAGTTCAGTGGCATTGGGTTAGGGTAAAAACAATGTTTTGTTATTTTTGAGGCCGTGACAGTCTACGTTGCGAGTTTAACTCAATTAAAAAGTGTTTAATTAATATACGGTTTAATTTAACATATAAAAATGGCAAGAAACACTGCCGATAAAAAAAAGGTAAGTTTGTTTCGTAATTTATGCTGTGGCTGTCAATCTTATAAATAGTGGTAATTGTTTAGGTTATATTTTGAATATTTAATATTGTTTTAAAAACAGGTTGTTTTTAAATATAGTTTAAAAAACAGTGAAGTTTTAAAATGTTTATTGTGGAGTTTCGAAGAACGTTTAAATATGTTATAATTATTCAATTTGTTATGTTATAGTAATGTTTTAAGTAAAATTACATTTTGAATAAACTTCGAAATTTATTAAGAACATAAGACAGCACCCGCGCTATCGCCCACCCTTCACCGCTTCCTAAGTGCTTTAGCTGTGATGAAGAAACGGCGCAACAAACTCCCCAGCAGCACGCTGTCACAATATAATACAAACAAATTACATACATACATACATACATGAATTGAATATGAAGGAAGTATTCCAGTAGTCCATTCCTTTGCCTATATAATAACACGAATTTCGAGCCCTACAAGATGTAGAACACAATCCGCCGTTGTTTTGCAAGTGAATGTGACTTTTGGTAAAATTAAAATAAAAGTATCTACCATAATTATATATGTTTCATTAATAAAAGTTTGAGAATCTATGTCAGTGAACTCGCCTAGCGAGTTCAAGGCATAGCAGAATAGTTTATTTTCTTTCGATTATAAACTGGGTCTAAACACCCGGCCCACCACGTAATTCTTTAGATTAGGGTATATTTGATCTTCAGTATTATTTTAAGCAAAAAATACACATGCATTTCGGAAAAAAACAGCAAACTCATTGAACTCGCCGGGCGAGTCTACGGCACTGGAATAAAATTTACATGGACTCTCCGGGAGAGTCGGTGGCACTGAACGTGTTAACATAAAACAAGACATTTTTTTAGACACAAGCATATTGTTTGGCGTTTCATGGCCAAAATTGGGCATTCCTCTTTACAAGGCCCCATAACTGAGGCTGTTTGTTCAAGCCTACGCTTTGCTTCAAATTACACTAAAGTGACAACAAGAAAAAAAGAGATTTATTGTTCTCCTACATTAAAGTGTAATAGCCAGTCAGGTATGAAAGGTATAGATAAAAAAGAAAAATGGAAATCCTATTACCTTACATCTTACACAGAAAATTAAAAAAGAAATAACCCTCGCATCACAAAACAATTACAAACAGTCTCGTAACAAATTTCGCATAAAAAAAACTATCTCCACAAAAAAAATATTCCTTACCATCGGTCCACACAAGATGTGTGACTAGTGGACTCCACTCTATAACGACGGTCGCTCCCAGCGCCGTCAGTGCACAGCGCAGCGGCAGCGCCCGGCTCTCACCGCCGACGTCCACGAGGGCCACCACACCACGAAGGACGTCACTGGTTACCTGCATCATTCTTTGACTACCCTATAACATAAAATATAGAATATTCTTTATTGGACACAACATAAGTACAGGATTGGATAAGTAATAAATAGACGGTGCCATAATGGGCAGTCTTATCGCTAAAAGTGATCTTTTCCAGACAATCTTTGGATGGACTAGATTCTGAAGAAGTATATGTTGTTATATCTATGACTTTAAATATTCTTATAAAAAAGTTATTAATATCATAAAATTTAGACTTTGTTTTGTTCAATTTCATTCATAAAATTTATTAAAACCAGAACCATGGACCTCTTTTCTGATAATAAGATAACAGAACATAAAATAAAAACAAGTATTACTTTATCGTTGAAGACATGATCTCGCGAGCCGACTCGTGATGGGTTCGAAACTAGTCGGGATACTCCGACGAATACGCATGAGTAAGCCGTTATTACATCAATAGTGTTTATAATAACCTGACTGACATATTGATAACACAAATTCATAAATACATACTTTAGGCAGCATTACCATGCTCATCCTGGATAGTATATTTTAGTGCTAGACTACAAAAAACACAGTTTCAGTATAAAAACACATTAAAAAAGAATATAGGTACACTATATTAAGACAAGTTTAAAGATACATAAAGTATATTAAAGAATTTCTGTTTGACCTACAAATCAACAACAATAATAAAATGTGGAGTAGAAAAGTGGGTAGTTGATTGAAATCATTTTATAATACCCTAAGTGGGTAATTATTTGCTAAGGTTAAGGTATTGATTTGCTAATGATGGTAAGAATCAAAGTGAAGTAAATCAACTTAGTTAAAAATTGAGGTCTTTATATGGTCATGGGATCAAGGAGTCTGACATGTAAGTAATGGATTTTTAAAGTAAATAGCTATGAATAAAAACAATTAGCTCCCTTTACTTATTTAAGATTTGCAACAAATTATTATTTCACTTAATTATGAATTTTAATAAAAATAAAAAATGTCATTATAATAATAGTTTTAATTTGCAACCTCAACAAGAATCACACACAAGATGTTCTTAGTTTTGGGCTCAAAGTAAATTATGTCAAGGTTACATTAAAACACTGGATAAAAAAAACTACTTACTATTTATTAAGTCATACCTTTTTCTGACTGGCTGTATGTGGCTTTCTTTTGCTTGATACGGCTGGAGTTGTTCTACACCTTACTGCTTTCTTAACTTCAGTTTGAGCTTTTGATGTGGTAGCCGTGTCAACTTCTTTTAATGCTGACCATTCTTCTCTCAGACGAATTCTCTCAGCTATAGCAGAACGACGCTGGAAAAAGAGGTTGGTATATAAATTACATCTATCTTTTTTACGATCAGTTTTTTTTTTGAGGCAAATAGCTGTGTTTTTCGGAATAAGTGTTGTAATAGTAATATAAAAGAATGTTCTGATCTTTTAAACACTGTGTTGTTTTGTTTACAATTGGCTTCGATTGTAAGTATCTTTTGATTGTCGGATTTTGAGCGCCTGGATTCTGCGTAATAATTAACCAATTACTAAAAACATTTTGAATTGTTAATAAATCAAAACTCACATTTTCTTTGTAATCTTTGATAATAATACCAAGACATTTACATGACATGACAATCTTATCATAATCGTAAACAGCTGTTAGCAGACACAAATAAAAAACGATAATTTTGGCGCCTTTGGCATAAAACCTCCTTGGTTTTGATCTCGTAAAGTAGGTGATAGTATTATTTAACTTACCAGACCAGCTGCGTTTCTACTGTTTTCCTTATTCATTCTGAATAAATATTAAATCCCAGGTTTCATGTATCACAGAACAGGTACTAACATCACAACCAGATATGTTTCACCAATTGCGTATAGAGAAAACCTCTTTCTTGCGCTAAATTCATACATAAAAATCTTCGTTTTTACAGCTTTAAAACAAAATTAAATAAATAATAAATAGAAGTACGAATTCAAGTCGTAACAAGTTTACTGTTCACGTCAATTTATTTACAAACTTGTTGGCAGTTGTCGGAGTGAAGTTCGTGAGAATCGTTAACTTCAGGCTTTAGTTATTTGGTCATTCAGCTTTAAATACCAGCCTTTTTAGCGCTGCATTGTTCTTGTTTAATAATATTAGTTCTTGGGATTGTAACTTTTTAATGCTTATTAGTAAGTAAGTATTTAAATAATTATGTCAAGTTATTTCAACGATACTTTATTCACAGCCAACGCATAACTTGGAACTATAATACAATGGTAAAAACGAAAAAATATATTATAACAATGTTGCATTAAGAAGAAGACTGTACTTCAAAAAGACTCTTTAAAGTAAATCCTTCTTTCAGTGGTTCTATGGCCAGTCCTAGATAAGGGCTATAGACTGGTGGGCTTTCCGATTCGCCTTTGTTTTGGGCTAGTTGTGATGCTAGGTATAAGTTGGGGCCCATTTCCCCTCGAGGCTCTCCGATTTCTTCTAGTTCATCTATATCGTCTGTTGATGGTCTTGTGTTCTGCGAATATCAAGAAAATTTTATTATTTAAGTAGGTTTAGCTTCAGCCGGCATCAACAAGCTTTCATTAATAGTACCTACGATATTTTTTTCTACTAGCAACAAAAAAGACTTTGGGCTGTTGATCATTTAGAATTTTGCTTTCTTTCGTTTTAATATTCAACATATTTTTTTTCGTAGTTTTTTACAGTTACAACTATAGTAAATGTATGATTTTACCTCATTATTCCAAGTAACTTCAATCCCGAATATAGGCTTTTCAGTATAAGCTTGATGTAGTGCTTTTAATTCAGTGAGTAAAGGACGCAGTCTTTCACGAGGGTCGGCTCTGAACCCCAACACGTAACCTCCAGATGTTGGACGCACTACAAACACTAATGCTTCCCCGAATTTTGAGTCTTTGATGGCGATCTGTAATTATAGGGAGATATTTTCCATAAAATACTATATACTACTATAGCATATGTATATGTTGACTACTATAACTTGCAATATATATTTTGACAAAATTTGAGTGTGAAACGCAATCCATATAGCATTTTTTCAATCGTTTTTGTCGTTGTGTCAAGTGTGTATCGAGAACTTTATATTAGAACAATTCAATGAAATAGTTAATGGAACTGTTATAGAGAAAGATGTTCATTGGTTACGATATACACGCAGCTCGGCCAAGCTTTTTCCAATGCCTTCATATGACATGTCCAAATCGTCAGCCGTCCATCCGAGTGAGAGGGGAAGAGCTATATAAGTTGTAAATCTCCATCTTTGTACCTCGAACGTGTATTTAATATGTTGTGGCGTTTACTTACTTTATAATTACGACTAAGTGCTTTAACTTACATTTTCGATGGTTATGTAAGGCATGGATACATTGAAGGCATCATTGATGTCCGCGAACCAGACGACTCTAACGTTTGTGACCACCAAGGTCCCGAGGTTTCCGGAGTCACTCGATAGATTCCAAATACTGTGCTCGCTTAGACATATCTGAAATATATTTGAAATTTTATCGTTTTTTTCTTTGCCTATGCCGATGCCAATTTTCCTTTTGTCATCCAGTTTCAAATTTGATATTTATTAAAAAAAGTAATGCTACAATGGATTGGCGTCTAAAAATGTATCTAACGACAGTTTCATCCTTATGTATTCGAATTAATGTAAAAATAAACGTACTTGTTCTAGAGGCAGCATTCTCAAATGCTTGTTGTGGATAATTGCACCTCTTAGCTTGAGGTCTCGATACATTCGGGAGCCAGCGTAGGCTCTGTAAATAAATATATTATATTCTTAATACACTTATACTGACATCAAAAATTGATGTTACTCTAAATATCTTACTATGTCTTGCTTGTACAAACCCTTCTTACAAAATGCCTCTTTAAAAAAAAATAATATTTCGTTTAATGCGACACGCTGTTTGTGAGTAATATACGATTTACTTAAAGCTAAATTCCAACTTAATACTTACTTAAATACTCCGGCTACAGAAGTGTAATGCCTCACACAGTTTGGCGATAAATTTGTGAATATAAATTCATATCTATTAGTCTTGTACGCTGCTAACACATTCAGAGCCTGTGTCGTCCCTCGAAGGCCCGAGTTCACGACTTTTGTATTTGTTGACAATATACAGTTGAGACCAATAGCTGAAAAATAATATTACAATTAAGACCAATTTAGATTGGACCTAGTGTCAACCCTTGAGGAATCCTTTTGTTCATGCATTCATTGTTGGATTCTTTGTTTCGGAATTCAGGAGTTTTGTATTTAAAATACTTAAATTTAAGCTTCAATGAAATCGATATTGTCATTTATACCCATTCATATCATCGTTAGTTTCAAAATAGTTATGTTTACAATACTGAATCATATATTCAACGTATCAAAGGCCTTAATGAGTTCACAATAAACCTGAATTAACGAACGATTGGTTTATAATTGAAATACGCAACGCGAATGCAGTAAAGGCATTTCTAATTTCATTCATGAGCGATGCACCCTTTTATACAGAGCGATTACTAATTGATTTTCCTAGAATGGTTATTTTGGGAATATTGGTCGATAATTCGATAATTGCTTATCGGAAAACTGTTTTATTAAAAATATTTTGCTTTCACTTTCACTACTGTGTGGCTTTATGAATATAACTTGAATTTTAGTGGAACCCCGCGCGACAGAAGGATTCCTCGGTGCACTAGTCGATTTTTTTGTAAGTTTAAATGCGTTGCAGGTCTGAATGCGAAGCTTTTATGTATTTATTAGTAAGCACATCAGTGTGACTTCTACCGCGGTATCCATCAAATATTTAGACATTACGTACTGTGAAATGATTTACGACTTAATACGTTTTAGCACACCCTAATAAACTATTGAGCAATGAGGATCTTTTCTTATTTTGTCAAATTAATTTTGTATTAAATTACCTACGACAGGTTGAGAATCAAAATAATGAATTTTCTACCCTATCAGAAGTCAATAGAGCTCATATTTCAAGTTAGTTTGATTAAATGTATACTAACATAAGTTAATTCTCGGGGAGGCCATGGAATGCCATATGATCCTCAGGTTGGTCACTACCATGCGTCCTTTAGTGCCACTGTTGCCTTTAGTGTCCTCAATCGGTTCGATCCTATCGAAAATCTTCTCACCAGGTCTCAATCTTAAATATCTGGAATATGTAAAATCATTTTTAGACTTTTATCGTACTTCTTTTTGAAAAAAAGAAATGTAATTGCACTGGACGTATGATAATGTTTAGGTTTTGAGTAAAGAAAAGGTATTTTTCACAAAAGTCTTCAAACCCAAAGCGTTAGGGCGATAAAGCAAATATGAATTGTAGATATTATGAAGATAAGATATACTTACGCGAAAGGCAAATCAAAAAGGACCTCTCTGTCTTCCCAAACAGCTCCAGTCTTGGTCTTCGACATTTTAATTAAAACAAAACACTGGAAAACTTCGTCACCTATTTTGTTATGCTTGCCGTTGCCATGGCAACCTAACAAGTATTGTTTACGACGCCTGCTTATAGATAAGCCTATTATTTTTAATAGAGCCTTTATAAAACTGGTTAATTTAAATTTTGTATACGAAGCACTTGACTAGTTTATTGTATAAGTTGTTACTTTTTGGAACGCTATACGATAGCGCGTTAGTTACGACTATGTTCAACTAAGTTTCACCAATATGCCTGAAATAATTTCAAATGCTCGTACACTGGCCACGAGGTTAGTTTGTGAGTATCCAAATGATCGCCGACACAGCTTTGATTCGTGTGTCACTTTCATACCATTGTATGTATTAAGAATCACAGCTGCAATTTCATCGTGTACAAAAAAGAATATTCTAATATAATCTAAGGCTTCCATAATAAACAGTCGCTATCAACCACACGCACACATAGCGTCTACTTGAACTATCTGTAAAAGGCAGTAAAATCATATTAATTTAATGGCGCCCGGATGAGTTTTGTCCATATCTGATGAAGGGCTTTTAAACGGCCAGAGCGAAATGTCACTCAAATTTCACTGTTTATGAACTAATTCGATAGATGTCACTACTAATTATTACAAACCCGCCATTTTGACAGGTGACCTTAATCAAGATGGCGCATTAAGTTCGTTATTTGAAAACTGTCGTTGAGTTTAAAAGCTTGAGTGCTAAAGGCATTGTTATTGACGCTAATCATTCTAAAAGGTTTTCAAAATTTTATAGGATTTCTTGTTTCGTGTCGCATTAATGTAAGGCTAGTAAATAATGGCGCGAATGTTTAGTTACAAAGCATTCAGTCGTGAAAACTTTACACGTTTAAGTAATAAAAGTTATGAAATGTTAGTGACTTTGTATTGATAAAACTGTGATAGAAAATTAAAAAGAAAATTGTAGAATAACCTATTCAATTATGAATTTGAAAATAGTATATGTCTTGTATATAAAAAGTATTCCGAAATGTTAGTTAGGTTAGAAAAAGCAAAAAATCCATTTGATAATCTCTAAAACTGTAATCAGTTAAACTTTATCCGCTAATTTATAAGCTGTCTCAGAAGTGACAGAAATTCATGAAAACAATTAAAGTATAAATAAGTCCTAAGGAGTAAAGTTATGTTTTACTAAAGCAAATTGCAATTTACCGTCGATTCCAAACTCGCAAAACACACAACATCAATCAAGAAACACAAATAAACTCTGTTCTTAAAGTTTTGCTTATTCAATCTACGCTTAAGAATATATTTATACAAGTTCTGCCTGCCTCCTACCTGTATTTGGTAAACAAGACTTCAAAAGTGAAAGACCTTGATGCGAAAACTATTTAAGGGATGTACTTAGTTATTACAAGTGTAGAGTATGTCAAACATTAAGTTGGGAAACTAGAAGATCATAATAATTTTCTTACAACGCCACCTAGGCTCAAACTAACCATAGTATGTATTATGAGTACTAGACAACTGATAGACATACTTAAATGATCGTGCTCGTCACTCAAAATTTCGTCCTGGTTGTTACTATCGACTAGACCAACAGGCCAGTCATGTACGAGTACAAATCAATAACAATACAACAATATTACCCAAATAAAAAATAAGGTGATACACAAAGCTTTCATCTTGTGTCACTTATTCGTACACTTTTTAGGTAATTAGGCCCCACTTCCATTATGCCATACGTTTCACCATTCTCACGGTTTATTTTTGTATTTTGTATTGATAGTAAAAATATGTAAGTACCTATGTGATATTTTTTAGAACGGATTTCTTAAAGAGTGGGTTTGGCGTGGTGACCTCAACCACTGCATGTGCCACCACAACCTATGTTTATTACAGTACCGGTGTAAAAGCATCTGCTTATTAACGCCTGACAACAGTGTTATGCCTCAAAAACTGTTATCACCCATTTGATTTCCATTTAAAAATATGATAACCTGACATAAAAATCTGAACTTTTAATTCTGATTCTATATCAGTCGTTTTACGGTTAGGAATTAAATTTTATCATATATCCGACCCCTGCCACGGTCGTAAAGTTATCGTTCTAACCAACTTTTACACTTTAACAGTGGAAGGTGGAGGGGGGGGGGGGTTGGAGGTCGATTTCGACAGCTCCTTACGAGTCATGGCATCGAAAAATTTGGAGTTCCTTTTTAAATTAACTTATGCTCAACTGATGTTTAGTTTTTGGAAACCACACATGATATATGTATGTATAAGGACAATATTCACCTTATATAAGGAAAATACTGATTTGAGTTTAACGATTGTCTAATCTTTCAAAAGTAACAGATCTTTTTGAGATCGGGGTCTGTACCTGCAACGTATTTAAACAGAAGTATTTTAAGAAGGTGTAAGAAGAAATATCAGGTTGTAACACTATCCATCACTTTGAATGTACCGAGTATTATAGGTCACCATTTACACACTGCGAGACGTGTCGAGGTTTCAATCCCTGCTGCTGGTCCTAAGACCAGTATTGGGTGATCCAAGAATGACTGGGCGCCTTTGTGAAATTGAAGTTTTCATCACAAAATGTGATAAAAACCCTATCGAGGAGAAATAAACCCTTTAAAAAATAACAATATTCAAATCAAGTTTCCTCAAAACAGACCTATTACGGTCATAACTATAATCAGAATCACAACCGAATTTCCCGAGCAATATTCATATTATTATAGAATAAAAAATTTCATAAGCTCCCTCTTCAATTATATCCCTAAAAACTGGGAAATCATTTCACAAAAGCGAAAGCTATTAAGGTCTAAATTACTTAATACGACGATTATGTTCTTTGCAAAGCTTGTTGGCAACCGAATTGGTCCTTACACCGGCGGCTAAAAGGACCAATTTGCAAAAACCAATTGTTTCATAATAACTTTGTAAACGTCTCTTAATTGTCTCTTATAATTAAGTAGAAGTCCCAAAGTAGGTGAACTTAAGGTCCCAGATGCGTAAAATTATCTAATTATAAAAAGTATTAAAGACAATTTGAGTTTATCCAAAATTTGACTTCGGCATCCCTTGGGTTCCAATGTTATTAAGAATATGCCACGCTATTAGAGAGGTCGTAGCGTTTTAAAGAAAATAGCCTCAGTTTGTTTTAAATGTGTTGATAGCGACTGTGATTTTATTATTAAATCTTAATAAATTGTTATTATTATAATAGTTTCGTGCGGGCGGGTTCATAATTATGTATTTAATAACGGGTTATTAACACGTGTATATCGAGATTGCCCGACTAGTTTCGGATCCAATCTAAGACCTTTAACATGAGATGACTTGGCGGCGTGGTCGCAAGTCAATCACATGATACATATCACATGTTATAATTCATTCAACGATTGGTACTAGGTAACACTGATGCAAAACGCAAGACCAACAAGTTGAAATTCTAAATGTCATCGAAAGAGATCAATTTACAATTGTCATACACGTAAATAGTAAATATGTAAGTAAGAATATTCCTACCATACAATCTAAAAACCTCACAGATAAGCACAACGGTATCTATTAAACAGCAAACGTTTCATTCAAAATAAAGAGACTTGGAGAGAGGCAACCCTTTCAACAATAACTGCGGTTCAGTATTACAGGTAGACCCATTTACATTTATAGTACGACCTAACCTTTTAAAAGAAATAGCTAAAGCCGCGTACATTTCGCACTTTTAGCCGCAGTCAAAATCCAGCCTTATAACCACCTTCCAACAAACTTTGATTTCACTTCAAAACTAAGTGGGTTTGGGGTAATATCGCGTGGGCGTCGATCGGGGGTAAGGAGAAGGGGGCTCTCGTTATTTTCACTTTCCCCGTTTATTGCCACAATAAATAACATTAGGTTTATGACGCGTGTATAAAATACCCTGTGCGGGGCGTGCGAGTCTGAATTTTTAATTTGTACCTTTATACTTTTGTTCTGGAGGTTGTGTAACCGCGGGTGAAGGTATTCATTATATTTGTTGATGGCCGAGTTCCGTGTTGCGTATGTTGTTGTTTTGACCATTAGTGATGGATGTCGATGGAAAATTATCAATATTTTTTGTTTTCCTGTTTATAAATTATTTATGAATTATGACGATTAGAAGAACCGAGGACACATTAGCTTACAACATTTATAGACGCTGTATGTACAAAGAATTGACTATCGAAATAGAAATTTGTATGAACGACTGCTCCTTACTAAATAAGGTTTTATACAAGAAACTCTTGTATCCATTACCCACTGAGCTAGACGAACGAGCAACTTTTAGTTTGCCATTTCGTTTTTAATCATTGTACATCGTGTGCCTAGATTCATTATTGTAACGTTTTGAAAGTGCCTGGAAAACGGACGACTTGAAATAAAACTGTTGATTTTGACTGCTCATGTATAAGAAAAATAAATTGGAAAAAAATTACATTGAAATCCTAAAAACACGTAGGTGTGACTATTGAAGATTAGACTTACCTAAATTCTTAAATCAGACTTAGTCCTGTAATCTCTAATTTTAGTTTCTTTCAACTAATGCTCTTTATAACTTAAACTCCTACGCTTGACTTGGGTCCGCAATCTAATTGTTTCACATTACCTCAGATTTTTTTATCGTAAAGTGAATTTAATAATTAACAGGCTTGGTAAAGAGGGACGCAGGTAAATGCCTCTCACATCCGTAAGTGCTTGTTGTAGGGTCACACGCTAGAGAGGCAATAAGATGGCAGAACGTATACTGGAGCTGAGGAAAAAAGACATTTTGTGCAAATTTGTGAGGAAAGTTTGAATGGCGTTTTAGGAGTTGTGTTAATAATTGTGATTATGTGGCTACAGGGTTACTGCCTAAATTATTTTTTTATAATAGCATTACTCAGTATTCAAGAACCATTTAAAGTAGAGTATTGGATTAAATTTAATTGAAGTAAATGTCGTAATACATGCTAGAGAAATGTAAAATATTTTTAAATTGGGTGAATAGGACTGGTTGTTTGGATACAGAAGAAATTTGTGGAGTGATATCTTCTTTCGGCCATGTCGCAGTGTTTTTTATTTAAACAGCTTTCTTACAAATTTATAAACCAAAGAGTCATCATTTATTCAGAAAAACATTTGAAACCATAAGAAAATCTGTTCCTATTTATCTCGCCACTCTTATTTACCCCGTTCTACAATAATCTAAAAGCAAATAATTTACTTCTTTTTCCCACAATTTTTCAAACATTTGTATTTTTTATCCTCTTAAATGGCTGTCTGACACATCCATAACACGTCCTATTATCGAATCCCTAAAAACAGCAAAAAAATTCCGCTTCTGAAAAAAGTATCTCAATACTTTCCTACATTATAATAAGGCAAGGACGTTTCCACTGGCCCCGCGGACTCAAGCTTAAACGTTTATGTCCAAACTGTCGTTGGAATTGTTAATTATTTTCGTGGGACCCACTTATAATCCCCATTCGGATCGGCTAATGACACTCCAGGACGGTCGATAAGAAATTATCTTAGATGTGAGTTTGGAGTTTGGTCCTTCGATCCGAAGGTCCTTGATACTGGACTTGGATGGTTAAGATTTGAATAAATTAAATTTTTGGGACTTGATTTTTCTTTTTGTTATGAACCAAAGTAATTTGCTGTTATGAAGTTGTGAGAGAATTAGTATTTTATAAGGCTTTGTAAAGGCTAACTAACAGGCCATCAAGCGTCGGTTTTATTTCATGACTTATTTAGCACCGGTACGCCGCAGCCACAAAAGCCATCAGCGCAATAATTAAATGGTCCTTCCTACCGACGACCTCAAAAGCATTTCGAACCACTCAATAGTCCAGCTTAAACGTCAAAGGCAGTTTATCATCCAAATGAAAAACTATACAAACAAACTCTCCGTTTCCCTCTAACTCGCCATCTCCCTCTAACAATATCACAAGTTCACCTATAAGATCATAATTTTTAAAAAAATCCCAAAGTTAACCCTCCCCCGCGGTGGGGGAACTTAAACAAGTTGCCCGGCCAGATGGCGTTCGCTATTCAAATTTTCTTGTTTTATTAAAAAAAAAGTTCACACTTGACCCCGAAAGCATTTTAAGTCAAGTTCTTTAAGCACCTTCTTAGTAATGTCTCGAGGTAATTGTATTTTAATGGTTACGATTTTAAGAGAGAAATTGCAATTTTATGGCGGAAGAGATTTTGGGATGTAACTCTGTAATTTAGACTGGTATCGGAAAACATCTCGGTGTATTTTATTTTCTCTGATAAGTTTAGTATTTTTTAGTACTTTTTGTAACATTTCACATTTATACTGTTTAGGATTTAAGAATTATATTTAATGACGAATATATTACAATTTAGAACATTAAAAAATAGTGTGCTTGTATGTATGTTACTATTTTTTTAACATAACATTAAGTCATACCGAAAACTACGCTGATTTTTCATTATTTTTTATTTCAAAACAGTCTTTGTTAGATTTTTTTGGAAACGACCAAATAAATTATCATTTGGGAGTCTTAAGACACAATCGCCGCGACGAGGGGGTTGGCTCTCGACCAACAGAAATATGGATTCCTTTGTTTTAAGAAATTAAAAAGGTGATCTTTGTGCTATAATATTTTTTGTTTTTCTTTAGTTATTGTCCTCTTAGCATAGGGTTGTTTGAATTTTTGTGGAGTCCGACAAAGGTTATTTTGAGAATTTTCTTCGATTAAGATTTTTAAATGTTTCACGTATTTTATTTGCTTGTGGACATGTGTGTCGATCTTATGGTTTGATATAAAAACGCAACTAATTAGTCTAATGACGACTAATCAATAACTTCAGTTGTCAAAGCAATTGATACGAATGTCATTAAAGGACTGAATGTCAGTCAAACACTTCGCGACAAAAGGAATAAATTTCTTATGATGGACGTCGTCACTTACAGCCAAACACAAGGTTAAGCGGAGCATTTAGCAGAATATAGTATTTTTTTTTAACTATATTAGGTACGGTAAACCGGGTTGAAATCTGTTGAAGTTAATCTATATTATGTATAAACAAGATAAGAAGTCAATCATTACTCATTTCTCTTTTAGTTAGCAGAATAACAATTATGATAACCACATTTTGAAGTTTGCAACCCTAGTGCGTATATACTACAGTGTAGTGCTAAGATGCCATAATAATTCAGGCACTTTTTGTCTTAAGTAAAATATAATTGTCACCAATTTATAAATTTAGTCCACCCTTAAAATGATGTTAATTAAAGTATGAACAGCTATGAAAGCTAGGCTATAAAGTGTGTTAGTGTATTTTAAAACAGCCTTAGTGTATTTTATAAAAAAGGTATAATACGAAATTTCTCGATTCCTATGGCTTTCACAATAATTAATATAAATATATTATGTAAAATATGTTCATTTTTGTCAGAAAATCTATCTATCCGTTCCATCGAAAACTAACAATTTTATACAAAAAAATAAATTAAATTCGAGACTTTTAACTTTAATGCTTAAATTAAAAAACTGTGTAAGTATTTTGTTTTCAGATAAATATAATTTCAATACTTTATTAGCATATACATTTAAAATAATTAAAAATATTTTAAATAACTTAAATTAAAATCAAAATTTTATTTAAAGATAGTTGGGATAAGGCTAGGGCGATGATGACGAAGTAAAAAAAAAGAAATTAGTATCGTTAAGTAGTTTCGAAGCAGAACATATTCGTTTCAGATAGCTCCATGGTTTCCAAACCACTTTTTATAGCTTTCTCTGTGCTACAAGCACAACAAGCTCCATCCGTCTCCATTCTTTTTTCTCGTTTACATAAGAAATATGACGTCATTTAAATTTTTTATTTGTTCATTCATTTTGGCAAGTGAATAAGTAATGTAGCGACGACATTAATATTTGCCGCCGTTATAAACCAAATGCCGATGCGGTTCAGTGCCTTTTTGTAATGAAAATGTAAACTCGAATATACAAGATCGAATCCGGGGGTAGACATTTCTACAGGTGTGCTATTAGCGCTGATGTCTGAGAACCTATGTGTGGCATTGATATTCCTTTTCAATAAGTCAAGGCACTTGACATTAGTTGACATGGGTGAATTTCAACAGGTCCAAAAAAATCTTCATTTCCGTGGATTTTTTATTCTTCAACTTTAGAACAATAAAAAATAGTGTTTTCTCAAGTTTTCGATCAGATATGCAGTTTTGCTTAATATCTAGCAGATAGCTTAAAAAACTAACGAGATATACAAGATTGAAAATTCCGTGCCACGGCGATGAAACATGCATGCACGGCAATGAAACAGGCGTCCATGGCAATGAAATGTTATTATAGTGTACAAGAATATTTAAATGATAAAGTTAATCATTGAAACAAAAATAAATACTATTAATTTATACGCAATAATAATAGAATATAATGTGTAAAAATCCAGTCACACATGATATTATTTTTATAATATAACTATAAATAGATACATTCCTGTCTAGTGGCGAAACAAACATAAGTCACGGAAATGAAACACGTGGCCACGGCAATGAAAGGAAACTGTTTTACAAGGCACGGCGATGATATTTTTTTCATTCCCGTGTATTTTTTTTCATTGCCATAGCAAATTTTGTCCACGGAAACCACGGAAATGAGAGCACGGCGATGAAAATCAAGGGGTATAATTCAATTTACTAAAAAACTGGTAATAATTCACAGTAATGAACACTTTACAAATAAGCTAAATATAAATGGCATTGTATTGAATGCTCAATCGAGATTAAAAACTTATTGAAATAGAAGTTAGACCTATCCACGGCGATGAAAGAAAAAATGTCCAGTACCAAAAAAATTGAATACTTTTAATTATAGCTCGAAAACGCAGGCACGTACACACGTTGTTCCTTGTCTAGCCTTTCGACGTTACTTATATGCAACGTTTAACGCAAAACGGGAGCGACGCAAAACGTTAGAATATGCAATATTCTCAAATATGTTTAGGACATGGCGATGAAAGGTAGTTCTGGGACAAATGGTTTTTTATTAACCATACGTTGTATTGTGTAAATATTTGAATAAATGTATTCCGAGTCAATACTCTAACTATTCACGAACCAAATAAAACTAAGTTTTAATATAAATAACGATACATTTTTGATCAATGATGACTTTAATACATCAAGGTGAGTCGTGGACAAACACGGCGATGAAAGATTATGTGGTTTAACTTTTTTTTTTGGAAAACCTATTAATTATATTAATAAAATATTTAGTGCTACAGATAGATTTTTATGTCATCTACCTAAAAAAAAATGTTAGAACATTATAACAATGCTTTTTAGTACCGATTTCATCGATGCCACGCAATTTTTGGGTCCGGGAAATTCACCCACGTATGTAACTTTCACTAACTTGATAATTCATTACATTTAAGCTTCAGATTAGCTATTATTACTTATTAACGATTAGTGTTGGTGTCCAAAATGTCACTTTGGTAGAGTTGAGGCAGTCATCACTTATATGAGTAGCGTATGTATCAGTAGCAGCTATTTATAACTCCAAATAGTTTGGCCAATAAGAAACAAAACACAACTTTGGTATGCCTTTCTGTTGCGGTGACTTAAAACTTTAACGTTATAATCATGCGTTTACTACATTGCCTTGTAAAATGGTTTGTAGAAGTCAGACAGGCAGTCATTCCTCAAAAAACCCTATTCATCTGAATCGAGTAAGTCTAAAATAACATGAAAAAAGGTATCACACAAAAATCTAGGTCGTTTATCCCCACTAGTTACCAACTAAGTGTATTAAAACATACAAATGCCTCTACAAAATAAAGATCCTCCACACATTATAAAACTTTTACCTGCACGCTTTCGCTCGCCCGCGCGGAGGCAAACAAAGCCAGTATGTAGCATACTGAATAGTCAATGTACTCCGAAGTTACCTGAATTTCAGCAAGAATAATCAATTAGATGAATACATCTGCCGACAAAAGTTGCCTATGAGTAACTACGTAAACTGTTTGGGTGGCCCGTATTCATAGTCTGGTTTACATGTTGTGTCTAAAAAACTATAATTTATTGTAGGTTATGACTATATCTCTATGACTATATCTAAGGTGGCTTTAATTAATTGAAATAATAGTGGGTATGATAATGTTTAGGTTGAAGAGTTTTGGGCCTATTTTTGCTTGTCTTATTTTTACACGCAGGAATATCTAATATTAGAAACATAAACATACGTCCTTTTAAATTCATGTTGAATAATAGATTGGATTCATTTTTATTTGTATACACAGAAGCAATATACAATCAAATTACGATCACGAAAAAATAAAACGAATAAATTCATGTTTCCAATCCATCAATGTTTCCAAATCAAACGTGACTATGAATACAGTACCGTTTAAAGCTTCCCCGGGCCCCCGACAGATGGCGGTGCGCGTGATTGATGAGCACGAACTTAATTATAATACTTAGCCAGGTTTATTCTTAAAATCTCTTTCTAACCGACTCCTCAACTTTCCGGCGTTCAAACTTAGACAATAAACTTGAATGGATGTTGATTCTCTGACGGGCTGTCGTTTTTAACCGACGATCTCGTTAAGGTTGTTTTTTAACCCCCTATTTCAAGATTGAAGATTCCTGCATCGTTCTAAAAAACTTGATTAGATTGCAGCATTGGTGCGGTCCGTTGATAACCTAATTCACATTACTTTGACTTTGATTTTGAGTTGATGACAAATAGAAAGATGAGTTTTTCTCTATTTTCTACTTATGATAGGAAAACGATTGTATATATCTGCTTGTTTGTGTTGCGCTGAACTATATACGTTGTCTCATGAAAGAAAGATAGTTTATTTCTTATTTGAGCTGAACCGAGTTTCAATTGTGTCCTTATTTTTAGATTCCGTACCCAAAGTGTAAAACACAGAAACACCTCACTAAGGCCCCGTGTGAGAGAGTGTGATATTTTCAAATGTAATGTATCAAAATCAAAATCAAAATGTTTATTTGCATGTTAAGGTTGTACAGTTGTTAAATACATACAATTGAAGTTCAGCTTAACGGCCTTTTTCAGGCGTTGCAAAAATGTGAGAGCTTATATTCTACTTACTATAAAATGACTGTGTATTACTTAAATTCTAGACATAAACTTACAATCGAAACAAGGATAAAACAAGTAACAGCAGATTTGTGTTGTTTAATATTATATTATATTATCTATTTCTATATTACTTTATGTATAAAAATAAAACCAGAGGTGCAAGAAGAGTTAGTGGAGTCATATTTTTTTTACATTATCTGTAGATTCTGGACCACGGAGAGTCGCATATCTTACTTAATCGTTTTACGTACTATCGGACTGTATGCCTATTTATAACTACATACATACAGGCCTTAAAATCTTTTCTTGAGCATCGCATATACCTACTACAGAGAATGACGTACTAAAAGACTGTGTTTCTCCAAGCGAAGGATTTAATCTCCCTGAATTACTAGAAGTGCTGTCTCTGTAACAGAATACCTATTTACACGTTTCGTTCCTCCTATTAATGAACGATTGAGAGGATGTTAAAACTAATTTAATAAGTTGAATTTAAATTGGGTAAGTAGCGATTGAAAATCTTTTCAATAATGAAGTATTCATAATTTCATTAAATATTCAAGTACAAACTAAACTGTTTTGTACATGAATAGCACTTAAAGTAGGTTTTTATTATTATTGTATTAGAGTAAATATGTAATTAGTAAATAGTATTCTATCTATTCACCTCTTTCTGTTTTCCAATGCTTGTACACTATTGTCTATTTTTCTAACTTATTTATCCTTTCGCAGGTCTGCTGGAAGAGATTTCTTAAAGAAATAAGCAGTACCTTTGTACCCGTCTTTCTATATGTGTGCTTCTTTTATTGGTCTGTGTACATAAATGATAAATAAATAAATAAGTAAGCAGATGAAACAGTGAGTAGAAATTTCGTGTGGCGTCACTTAACAGTACAATTTTTATTTATTTATTTAATTATTAAACTAATCTACCATTACAGGTTACTTAACCTAATGCGGTAGCTAGGACTAAACAAAGGTCTAAGTATTTATGTGAACTAGGGTTTCAAAGATTGAATTATTATGCACATAGTTGCAGGTCTAAATTCCAGCAACTGTTTTAATATGTAATTTTCTGATAATTCTGATACGCATAGGCAGGCCTGATACACATGCCCATCATTGCTCCTCCTGGAATTGCTTGTTGCTACATCCACTTTTCTCCTAGATATGAAATCCTTACTATTTACGATACTCATGTTTTAAATTTCTGTCATTCCGCCATTTCTTGGAGTTCTCTGAATAAATTGTTTTCCAAGACTTTCAAAATCTTTGATTGATTTGTATCTTCTATAACTTTAAGTTCATTGAATTAGATGCATTTTGTACTATTATTTTAATTATTTATTTCATATTATTTTTGTTATTAGTTTGGTTTTGGTTATTTTACTGTTGAACATCAGTATCACCATCTTTGAGGCATTTTATGTTACTGGGACTAATTAGATTACATATGTGAAATATTCTTTTAAACTTTCAGTACATAAAAATGTATGACATATAAACAATAAAAATAAATTATATATCTGGCTTCTTCATAAAGGTATTAAACGAAAATATCCCTTTCATTAATTTAATGCACCCGTAATAACCTACTTATTGTAAAAACATAATAATATTGTGGAAAACAAAATGGCCGCGGCATTAAACAAATGATGTACAGATGGCATTGTAATCCCTCATATCGAGAATAACAGGTCAAATGGATTGGCTTCAACTGGGTATAGTGATGTGACGCCAATTAGGTAATCGATATTACATATTCATATGACTGTTCAATGTAAGGAGGTGATTAAAAATAAAAAAGTTTCCTAAAGCCGAAATTGGAAATCGTCAAAATAGTTTTTGTTTTGTTTCAAGAAATACTTGTGTAACTTCCAGTAATGTTTACTTGTTAGAAAAACAGCACTGATATACATATTTTTAGCTTAACATATCCTTATTCGAAATTTTATGTAGGTAATTTGCAATCACAAATTTTCTGATATATCTATTACATGGCGGACTTACTGCTACTAAAAAAAAAACACTTACGTCACCAACAACATTTTCTAAAAATAAAACCATCATGAAATTTATCGATATATTCCCATCTCTAGTGACATGTGATACAGCTCTATACGCAATTTGTCTTCGTTGACAAATATTTAAATGTTCGGCGATATATCGATGATTTGCCCCAGAGACAGGCGGAGAAACAAATGAAATATCTCATCTAGGGACGAACTAGACTGGTACAAAAAATGGTTGAAACTGAGATAAATTGTTACGACGCGGTTACATGGGTGAATATTAAATATTTTTAGTGCCAGCAATTAAAAAATTAAAAGAAGAAATGATATCGAACAATTTTTTTTACCGTCGTTTTTATACACTCACTTTCTTGTTTGTTTGTAAGTCGTTCCGGTTGAATTTTTGTTACTCAATTATGAGGCGTTTCCGATAAGCTAACGGCTGAAATATTTCAGGGTAGCTTTAAACCTGATGACGATACAATTTACAACAATAAAAACCGCTGGACTGATTTTAATAAAATTTTGTGGAATTACATTTTTTTATTTAATTTAAGTTAAAACGTTTAAGGGTTGATTAATCTCAGACTTGTTCAGTCTCTTGCAATACACTACTGTTATCATAGTTTTTTCTATATGAAATTGCTCAGATTAAACAATGCCAGTCACCGATGCAACGCACCTTTACGTTTTGAATAATTTATTTTACTGAATGATGGTACGTGGCGGGCTCGTTTTAGATCCGTTTTTAGATTTGAAAGAAATGTTGAAGTGCTATCTATTAGGCGAAGGTAAAGCGAAAAGTTGAAATCGGGAAAATAGTTCTTTTGAGACAAAACACCGCCTCATGTACTTATGTTTTCATTTAAAGAAAGTGTCGGTGTGGTTTAACTATATTCAAGAAGCTTTTTTAATATTTTATGTTCTACAACGTGCAACAATCTAGTCTCAAAAAACGTTGTATTATGAGTACGAGACAACTGAAAGACTCAGATAAAATAGGACATAGGGAATTTTGAGACATTGAGAATCTCTCTGACTCAGTGATAGTTACTATAGGTAGTAATACAGAAAATATAATCATCATTAGCCTAGCCTTTTCTCAACTAAGTTGGAGTCGGCTTCCAGTATAACCGGATTCAGCTACAAATGCTTCAGCTCCTTGTTTTACAAGGAGCGACTGCCTATCTGACCTCTTTAACCCAGTTACCTGGGCAACACGATACCCCTTGGTTAGACTGGTTGTCAGACTTTTGAAGCTTCTGACTACGTATAACGTCTGTCAAAGATGTAGGAATAAAAGCGGGGACCCACAATTTAACGTGCCTTCCGAAACACGGAGGAACTCGTTTTGACGAAGCTTATAGCGTTTTGGCTAAGCCCTCACGAGCTCCTCAATACAGAAAATATAAATATGCCATTTTAAAATAAACAAATCCTATTAAACATAAAATATGATACACAAAAAATGCTTTTCAAATATTTCAAACTGAAACTCATAATCGATAGACATCTCAAAAAATACTAAATAAATAAATCAAACGAAATTCCCCAGTCGGTACTAGAGTGATCGTCTAACGTTACAGGTGTAATAAAGTATTTTATAGAAGTCGATTTACCAAAAATATATCGATAAAAAGCTATATTCCAATCACTTAATTCTGAAACACAAACATTCATATACTTTAGTAAAATATTTTAAATTAGGTACTCTTACTATTCGACTTATGCCTAATTATTCAACTTTTTCATGGTTTTCCACTTTAAGAGAATTGCTTTTGTGACGAGGTGACTGGGATTGGAAGAGAACTGAAGAGTCATGTACTTCACTTGTATGGGAGAATTAATAATGTGGACAAAGAAGTACCAAACTTGTTCAAAAGAACTCCTTCTCCTCTTCTAAAAGTGCTTTAACGTCTGGTGAAGTTTAATAAATAATAAATAAATGCGGACAACATCACATACATTGTTCTGAACCCAAAGTAAGTTGCTAAAGCACTTGTGTTATGGAATTCAGGTACAACGAAGGTACCACAAACACCCAGACCCGAGACAATGTAGAAATGTGAATTTTTACATTGACCCGACCGGGGATCGAACCCGGGACCTCAGAGCTAGCGACATCTTGAAACCGGTGCGTACTCCACTCGACCACGGAGGTCGTCGTTTGGCAGTCAGTTATACTAATAAGGAGTACTCATGAATTACTATTACTACCTTGTATTACTTTGTGCAAGAATGAGAAGCAGAAATAAATAAAAACAGATTTTCTACCGTATTCCTCAAATAACTTAATAAAAACCTCAAAAACCATTACATTAGACGAAAATCATTTCAAATCTACATATGTAGTACATGAAGGGACATCCGAAAACATTTCAAAAGCTATCAAGACCTCCCATCTTATTAGATCCCAGTTAAAAACTCGACATAAACATGAGTTAGGCGACATCTTTTCATGAGGACCACAATTCGAGGCTCCAAATAACGTTCGTATAAAACGTAAGGGCCCGCCTGTGTCCCCCGGGCCGCTGGTGCCGTTAATGTGTGGGGATACCATGTGGACATGTGTTTTGGGTATTAGGGAAAATGTGTAGATACTTCTAGTTTTCTTGTTCTCAAACAAGGAGAATGAGAAGTTAGTTTTCTTGTTGATGAAATATAAAATTGTGAAGGTATAGGGCATTTCGTACATAAGAGATCAAAAAGAAAAACAATCAAAATAATTAAAATGTTCTTTTTTGTTTTTTATGTATCAGACTCAGAATATTCATCTCTTTTTATTAAAAAAAAAACACCTGTCACATAGAATTATTTAATGCACAAAGACCAGACTCAAACTAAAAAAAAACATTCAAAGCTGTGGGTTTTTCCCGGTGACCTTATCACTCGGGTATCCGTGCAGTAGAAAAGAAATTAAAATTTGTTTAATTGTAAGGATTATTTAATAATTCTCTATATATGATCTGCTTCATCATTACCCAATAACAGCCTTCTGTCCATATTCAATCTTGCTGTATACCTTCTTACTTTCTCAAGAAAGTAGGTTCTAAAAAGGTAGTATATTAAAAACGGGAATATCCCACAAACCCTCAGGAGCATGCCCTCAATATTTATGGGCCACAAATCCTAAGATATCCCGTATCTTATACACCTATCAATGGATTATAAGACGGGCTTACTCGATATATTTCTAACATACGATCTTCAAAAAACCTTTAATGCTCCAAATGGGTAGGCGTTCGGAGTACAATTCTGTTTTATTAACATCTAGCCTACGAGGCTATGAAAGGGGTTTGTGGCTAGGATTTAGATCATTGATATGATGTTAAGGCGCCCTTTGTGCGGTCGGGTATAGGATTGGATAGTTTTAACATATGTGGGATTTGTAGATATGTGATATTTTCAGCTGGTCAAAGAGAAATTCTACTTATTTCAACAGCCGTCATTTTTTTTTCTTATCCTTGCTGGATTAACAATCGGTAATAGTAGTGTTTCAGTTTCTTTAAAACAAAGCGGTTTTTAGTCGAGAAATACTCACACACAATAAAGACAGTGGTCTAACTCATAGCACGCCTCTGCGTCGTGTGCAAAAACTACTTTATCGCATTGCAGTTGTTCATCATTTGAATTTACCTGCATATTCCTTACCATACCAGTAAAATTTATTTACTGATTAAATAAGTAAGAAAAGGAGGCCATTTGAAGAAAAACCAATCTATTTAAAATCAAAATGTTTTTAGTAGGCGTAAAATAGGCGTCAACTCTTGGTGCTCGATTCTCATATGTAATTTCTAGTCAAATCTAATCTCTATAACAGTATACCTATATACAATGTTTTACTATAAATATATAACCATCAATAAAAAAGAACAATTACTTCTCTCATTACTCATCCACTAACTCCTTCAAAGACTTATACACTCTGTACAGCTTCACTAAATCCAGTGAGAAAATCTTGAGAAGCGAATACATCTTAATAAGGTCCCATCAGTATTTGTGCGCTTGTTTTATAGTCACGTAATCTCGTTTCGCTGAGATTAAAACTTGGTCCGGCGCGTAATCTCCGCCATGTTGACTTCCACCATGATTTATGAGATCGAGGTAAACAAACGACCTGACAGCTTATATCTGTTAATTGCTTAGAAACTGTTTTGAGGTATTTTTGTTTTTGTGCTCTTAAAATAATGAAGAGGTTTTTGTGGATTTAAAAGAGGTTGCATATTAATTATATAATCTTTTTACAATATTTACGTAAGTTTAGATGTTATTACATAATAAATCGAGTTTATTAAAATAGTCATAATATTATTTACGAACAGTTATAGGTCCAGGCATGAATTTAGGTAGAATTAGAGGATTTTTATCGTTTCATACGCAAAGTATAAAAACGCAATCTAATACTGAGATCTGTCTGTACGTCCTTCCATCACCACGCTCTATTTATGCTGCCTCTTTATAGATACTAAAAATAAAGTTCGCTTTTAAACATCGGTTTTAAGGTCTTGAATTTGTTGGTAAGTGACAATTAAACATGAGGCTTTCGGCTATGGCTTAAATTACCCAGGCGATTTGATATTTTCGGCATATTTGTTCAGAACCATCAATGTTTTAAGCATATGGTAATTAACTACTAAGCAAAGGCCTTCACCTAAACAACGAAATACTTGGCAAAAGAAAAAAAAAAGTAACACGTCTCTTGCACTTTAATTTCCTGCTGTCTTCTCCGATATTCAAGCACTTGTACCACTTTTGTTAAACCAAATATTTTCCTCATTTTATGACCAAGCTCGAACCTTGCCCAACGCAAACCCACCGCAGTCCAGACCACTGGGAATCCTGTAACAATAACAATAACCCTGGAACAGTCACGTTAACTGTTCCAATTAGCAGTTAGCACGTAACACACCGTGGAGACTGTGATAATACGTCAGCTGGTGATATCTATACTAATATATAAAGCTGAAGAGTTTGTTTGTTTGTTTGAACGCGCTATACTCAGGAACTACTGGTCCATACTGAAAAAATCTTTTTGTGTTGAATAGACCATTCATCGAGGAAGGTTTTAGGCTATATACCATCACGCTGCGACTAAAAGGAGCGAAGATACAATGGAATATGTGGAAAAAACAGGGCAGGTATAAATCATAACTTATATCTTCTAACCACGCGAACGAAGTCGCGGGCAACAGCTAGTATCTTAATATGGAGTTGCAGTGTTCAATGGTATTTCCCTGTTGGACTGTTTTTTGGATGATTGCATCTCTCTTTGGGTGGAGTGGATGGGCGAGTGACGTAACAGGGTAGCTGTGGATATAAATAGTGAACGGTTTTATGGTGAAGCTTGAGAGGTCTGAACCCAGCAGTGTGTTATAGTACATTAAGTAACACACATCTATAGAAAGTGAATTGTGGGCGAAACTGGCTGCTGTCCAATGTAACCCGACCTTCAAAAAGTGCTACTTAGTAGCCTAATTTGAACAAATAAGTTTTGATTTGATTTTGAAACAGTTAAAGATTTTATTCGACTGAATATTAAGTTTTATAATGGCTAGCAAGCTTATAAGCAAAAAATTTTGCGCTGAAACTTCATCTAAAATATTAACATTTCCTTTTGTACATTATTTCTAAACGCAAAACGAAAGCAAACCAAATCAGCGCTTCTAATTCTTTGCTAACACATTTGACAATGCCACAAAAGGCGGGCTACACAATGGTTTTCATAAATCGCGGCGGCTAGGCGGCTGACGTCAGCAAGGGGCGCAGGTGTGCACCCTGCCTAATACCTCACCTGTGCTTTGAAACAATTTTACTGGGGAATCCCGTAGCTGTATAATTTTATGGGAGGGCCGACGTCTAAGGATGGCACACGTCGAAAATATATTAATTAATTCTTTTTAAGTTAATTTTTAGAATTTAAAGTAAAAATAATTTTAAGATTGCTTTATTTGTTACACATAACATACGTTATTTAGTAAAATATAAATTGACTAAAATCTATCCAAGAATCAAGTTTCGTTTATTGAAAACAAGTAAAAAGAGACATAATAATATCAGTATCTTGTATATATTATGTAAGAAGTGAATTTCATAAGCATCTTGAACTGAAATAGAAGGCAGTCTGTCTAACAACTGTTGACAAGATATTCAAATTAAATAGTAAAGATTTGATTGGTGACCAATTTTTGTTGCACACATGTTTTTCTTGAGCCTTGTTGTACAGAATATTTAGTGTCGTGAATCCGGCTTGCGGTTCACCGATTAAATTGTCTCTAACTTATCAAATGGTGCAACTAGAGCCATCACTGTCACCACTGTGACATTTTTTTTTGATTTTGATATCAAAAACTTTAATTCAAAATATAATTCAGCACACCCCTATACCACGGGTCAGACTATAGGTGTAATATTTTTTAATAATTTCCATATTTGGGGTCGAATGATGTATGGATCATATGGATATCTGTTCAGACAAAACACATTATATTATGTTCACTCAAATTCTAATAAATATTTTGGGAAAACACAACATTTACTGAAATGCATGGAAACAATTCTCGAGTGACTTTTCCTAGAATTTCTTCTATGAAATAACAGATTATCGTTGTGTGTTTTTGTTCGTTTGCTTATATGAAAAAATCGAGTCTCTCAATATGGAATTATTGTAGGGAGTTTCATAAATATTCAAGTCACATGACTTTTTGAATTCACCTGAGCCCATAGGGCCTAGGGCCTAGGGTTAGGTGTGGGAATCTTCATCTCTTTGGAGGAGTAAGCGGGTAATGTCAGATTTCTTAATAACCAAACCTGAACCGCCATGCAACATCTCCCGCATTTGTTTGATGCGTGGCAATTAATTACGTACCATTAGCTTTTTTCCTTCCCAAAGGTTTTTTAACCTGATTAGGACGAACCACAAGCAATTACGATATTATTTCATGTTCGATAAAAATATAATCCTAGGGCATAATGGCTTGTTTAAAATAAAAAAGAAATCAGCACTCCATTTGATTAATAATTTGTGTCTTTCATAAAGACTTTCATAACTGATTTTTTGAAAATGACTCTTAATGTATTTTACATAGAGTACAAATTTATTTCCTACTTCATAAGAGACATCCTACTAATATTATAAAAGCGAAAGTTTGTATGTATGGATGTTTGTTCGTCTGTCACGCACAAACCACTGCACAGATTAAGACGAAACTTTGTACACAGATAGATTACAACCAGGATTAACACATAGGATAGCTTTAAATCCGATTATATATTCCCATTGGATTATTTTCGATTTGTAGTGGGCGGGTCCGCGGGTAACACCTAGTATTATTATATGTAGTAGGTCATATGTGTATATGTGTACCACAGGTGTTTGTCTCTGATTTTAATCAATTTCTAATTAATTATCAAACGCTTGTATTGTGTTCTTTGTTGTCATGTTTCCCATACAATACGACTTCGATTATAACGAAAATACAAAAGTAATTTCTGGAATAATGAATTTCCAATTTCCCTTCATATTTCAGAAATAGATTTTATTTGTAATCAATGTGTTATTCATATGAAATGTGTAAGCTTTCGTGTTAATAACAGCCTGTAACTGTCTGTCAAGAAAAAGCTTTTTCTAAAATTAAATGTAATTTCTCATTAATCACTGTAATGAAGTTGTTTATCTTCGTTTTGCCATCAAAAGGAACTTACAAACTTTGCGAAAGAAGAGATTTTACAAATTAACTTATAATATATATGATATTTGACGAAACTATGTTGTTATTTCTAGATTTATACTCGTCCAGATAACTGTGAAATGAAAGTATTATATGGACAGAGGTACTAGCTGAGTCTGGCGGCTTCGGCTGCATTCATGTTGATATTCTCGATCAAACAGTGATTTTTTGTAGCATGTAGCATTGCCGAGTAATTTTCAATCATGATTTTATTGAAAGTTATTTTTAATAAAATCATGATAAATCAATGGTTCCTGGGATTACGATGATAAAATAGATGAAATAAAGTACTTCGGCTTGGTATACACTTAAATAGTATTAATTTTGTATCCTGTTAAGTAATTAAATAGTAAGAGACGTATAGCAAAAAAAAAACTATGACAAAGAAAAACAAATTTGCAAACAAAATTCTGGTTATCACTGTTTTTGATATACAGTCCGGGGCAGACGGACGGAATGGCAAGATGGCAATGAAAAAGCGAAACTATGGGATTCTTTTGTCTAATTCTAGAGTCCTTAAAATCAGACAAAAAAAGAACGAGAAGTTAGTCTAAAAAACTTCCAAACATCCGTAGTGACTCAAAGAAACTAACAAATATAATAATATTTGTTTTAACACTATCAACAAAACTAAAATATTTAATCAATTTATTAACAGGACTATCCTATCTATATTCTATATACTAATATATAAAGCTGAAGAGTTTGTTTGTTTGTTTGAACGCGCTATCAGGAACGACTGGTTCAAATTTAAAAATTATTTTTGTGTTGAATAGACCATTCCTCGAGGAAGGTTTTAGGCTATATACCATCACGCTGCAACTAATATGAGCGAAGATACAATGGAAAGTGTGGAAAAAACAGGGCAGGGATAACTTATCATCTAACTAGTTCTAACCACGCGGACGAAGTCGCAGGCAACAGCTAGTAAGTTACATAATATTTCAATTGAATTGCTCTAGAGAGTTCAGTTAGAATATTGAAAACAACCTTAAATATTGTTGTTAATATGAAGACTTTTAGTTATAATTTTAATTAGATCTCGGATTTGAATAATTGCTTGGAAAAACAATAGATTAGGAACGTAAGCTAGATAGATAGAAAATTCTTTATTGCAAAACACATAAGTTTAAAATTTTTAGTTGTCACGGTAACATAGAAAAACCGGTCAAGTGCGAGTCTGTCTTGTGGCTCTGAAGGTTCCGTACAGAAAGGCTAAAGAAAATCGATTTGCAACGAGAATTTGGTCATGTTTCTAATCGATATCGACCCTACTGACCGTTATACTAACTTACTTTCGATGTTTATTATTTGTTATATTATCAGGCAACAGAAATCCATTATCTGTTTGAATTTTAACACTGTTCATGAGATACAGCTTGGTGACAGACGGACGAACAGACAGCGGAGCCTCAAGAACAGGATTCTATGGGCAATGTTTAAACTTCAAACAACCGATAGCTGCGTACCTTATTTTAAGAAATATAAAATCTTAACGTTACCCTGTTTGTATATATTAGAAGTGGCTGTGTTTGTAAAGTCGAACCCGAGCCGTTTTAAACGACTTGCCGATACTGTTCCACGAAACATACGCGACAATAGCCGACTATGTCTCCAGACCGCTAAGACTACTTTAATGCGCAAAAGTGTCTTCTGCATGGCTCCGATCATTTACAATAATATTCCTAAGTCATGGAAAGAATACCTACTAAAATGTTTAAAAATAAGTTAAAGCAATATTTAGTTACTAAAGCATACTATAATATAGGAGAATTTCTATCTGACAAAGACATTAAACTAGTCGCTAAGTAGTCTAAGTAGGTACCTATTTAATTGTATACTGTTAAGCATTATTTAAATTTATTTATATTATGTTTAGAGTTTCATCTAGTTTTAGTTAATGATACTTATTTGTATAATTTAATTGCTTAGTTTTGATGTATAATTTAATGTGTATAATTTAGATTGTAATAACAACAATTTGTAAATGTTTGCACGCCGAATGGCAAAATATGGCAGAACTTGTTTATTTTATAACACCATTTACTTTGTACCCATATTTGCAAAAAAAATATAACTTTATCTTTATCTTTATCTTTATCTTTATCTAGTTTTACCATCTAAAAATGCATCTAAATTCCCAAGAAATAAATAATTAGGTCTCATTTAATCTAAGTTATACATTTAATCTCGAAAACAAGGGAGCATTGATCACCACCCACGCTTATTCACGGATTGACTATTTCACATTCCAATCTTGAAATCAAAATAACCTGACCTTTTTTCCTACTGCCATTAGACATATTAAAAATAACCTCAGGAAGCTACACTTAAAATGTAATCAATTCTAAACCCGACCTAACATAACCAGAGAATATAAATCGAATGAAACTAATCGATTCAGACTTCCTACTCGATTATTTACTCGATTTTCTTCTCGATTAAAAACAAAGCAGGCTTAGGTTAACCGTTATTTCAATTACTTGTTCTATGATACCACATCAGTATTTACCTGTGCAATATACAGCGTGTTCTCTGCGCGGTGCAGTGTGCTGTATATAGATAAATGTAGGTGATTACCCGATGTGTCCGTAATCAGGCGATCGATTCGTTGTACACCTGAATGGAGTATTGGATTCTGGTAGTAGATTAATAATTAATGTAAGTTTTATTATAAGTGCGGTTTGAGTAAGAAATTAATATGTAAGAGGAAGCTTAAAAGTGGCACCGGTTACAGAGAAACTGGTGGAATGAGAGTCATGTGGTGAGGAAGGTATTGAGTATGGATGTGGATGGATATAGGGGAAGAGGACGACCAAGGAATCGATGGATGTATTGGGTGAAAGACGATATGGCTGCAAAGAGTGTTTCTTGTGAGATGACGTCAGATAGGAAGGTATGGAAGAAGAAGACATGTTGCGCCGACTTCTGATTACTAAATGGCAACTTAGATACGATAATCTACATACATCCACTAGCAATTGTGGTTCCCTTATACTAATTAACTTGTTAACACTTTCGTTATTAAATAAATACATAAATGAGGACAACATCACATACATTGTTCTGAACCCAAAGTAAGTTGCTAAAGCACTTGTGTTATGGAATTCAGATACAACGAAGGTACCACAAACACCCAGACCGGGGACAATGTAGAAATGTGAATTTTTACATTGTCCCGACCGGGGATCGAACCCGGGACCACGGTTATTGCCGTAAAGGTGTAAAAATATTTGAAAATTGTTTAAGGTTATGCACCAAAGTGACATTTATCGTTTTATATGTATTGCATGGCATGCAATCACACAGCTGTGCTTGGTTTTCACGTAGTCTATAATTACACGAAGTGAAGAATTAAGTCGATATACACGTATAATGCATGTGATTGATGAGACCGTAATAAGTCGATCGATTTCAGGTACACCTGCATAATGTTGTGGCTTTTGTTGAAAGTGATTCTTTTAAACGAAATGTGTTCGTCGAATCTTTTGTTAATATGTACTGATGGAACTTCTCAAATAAATAAATAAATGCGGACAACATCACATACATTGTTCTGAACCCAAAGTAAGTTGCTAGAGCACTTGTGTGTTATGGAATTCAGATACAACGAAGGTACCACAAACACCCAGACCCGAGACAATGTGGAAATAAGAATTTTTACATTGACCCGACCGGGGATCGAACCCGGGACCTCAGAGCTAGCGACACCTTGAAACCGGTGCGTACACAAGACTGAATATGTTACTGATAACAAACTCAATGTCAAATATTCGAGGTTCTGAAAGACAGTATCTATAAATGATAAACATTTGTTACACTCTTATGGAGACTGGCAAGAATAAAAAAAAATATAGACTGTTCGTCTATACAGACCCTAATTCAGATTTTTTGAATAATTTTAACTAAACTCTTCGAAACAGGATACATAAAAACACAACCAGTCCATTTTAAATAACACCACCCTCAAAACCGCCAAAAAACTTATCTAACGCCAAAAAAAAAACCACAAAAATTTCCGATAACCTATGAAATAGTAATAAAAGCAAAAGTATAAAAACCAATTTGTCGTTGCGGTGTACTCTGGCAGGTGTACGGGTGTTCATGGTTTATTTATGCCGTGTCGAGCTGCTATCGATAGTCTGACCTATCGGTGTACAACACTAACTAAGTTGCTACGGTTTTGTATTGTTTGTGGCTATCGATAGACGATAGGGGTGGGAAATGCTTTGTAAGATGTTTTTTAGACCTGCGGTTGTATGGCGCTTCGAAGGATTCGTTTTGATTTTCGAGGAGATCGACTGATTTCTATCGAAATGTTGTTCTTTCGTAACGATATTAAATTAAATTGTAGAGTTCATTGTAGTTAGGGCTGTATTAGGGCTATATCTGAAAGCAAATACAGCCCGGACCACTTCACTTGGTCGGACCATCAACGACTTGCCAAAAAATTGCCATGAAAATTATTTTTATAATAAAAGAAATCTTTGATTAGTTCCGGCCTTGGTGGTGCGTAGTAGAACGAACGGTTATTTATCTACTTGTATTTTTTTTATCTGAAGCTCAACCATCAGCCTTAATATTAAAAAAGGAAAGACAAGGAAAAACAATCTTATTTTTCCTCCATAGCAACAAAACATTCCGAAAATACCTCAAAACATCCAATCAAGCACGCAACACCATCTCCCAGTCCGCGCAACACTTTGTCCAATATAATTACACATCTATTTGCATCAGCGCATTGAATATCCTTAATCACAGGACAATAGAAACATGTAGAGGCGTACAATTGCCGGCACACTTAGTCGCAAACATTGTATGTGGGATTAAGCTCAGTTCGTCCGTACAATGCCTTCCAGTTGAATTGGTAGGGAATTCGTGGCCTGTATCCGATTAGGAAGCATAAGCCGGCGGTGTTCGGATAGGCCGTTCGATCTATTATTATGTTTTTAGCACCTGTGTTGATTATGTGGCTATTTGGACGTTGTGGTTGTAGAACGTCCGGTCTGTTTTCATGCTGGTTGTCATGACTTGGAAACAAAACTGTTTTTAATTTTCACAGTAGACAGGAGTGTTTTTGTTGTATGAAGGATTGCAACGCATTGCCATTCACCGACACAAAAACGCGGATCACGTAGCACGGCGGTTCAGGTTTGGTCGGTAAGAGCCTGACACTACCCATTTCCTCCCCCGAGCGAGTGGGTGACCACGAGGATTCCCCCGATTTACCAAAAAAAAGGAGTATTTCTGTTACTGCTGCTGCAACTGTTTAGCTTTCACGGTATTTGATATACAGTCTGGTGATAAGATGAGCAAATGCACTGTCGGACAGACAATGGAGCATCAGTCACTTGCAATGTACCTTAGTTGGTAAAGCGACTTGCGTGTATAGCCAGGAGTCGCAAGTTCGAGTCCTGTCTGAGCTTTAAATTAATTCATTGTATTAAGTATTTGCACTCGGATAAGCTTAATTCCAAATTAGTAATATTGTTGCGTTTTAACTTTCGGTTCGGGTTTCTAAAATTAGTCATCAATAAAACAGCGGCATTTAATTGGGCACTCCAAAACCAACTCATTGCGGGATCTAAGTACTTGGTATCACAAGTGTAATTTGACTGGATCTGAATGGTGTAATAGGTCAAGGTTAGTTTTAAAGTCCGATTGATGTATGGGCCAATTTGTGTGTGATACAAGC
This sequence comes from Trichoplusia ni, assembly GCF_003590095.1. Taxonomy (NCBI): domain Eukaryota; kingdom Metazoa; phylum Arthropoda; class Insecta; order Lepidoptera; family Noctuidae; genus Trichoplusia; species Trichoplusia ni. Next base: position 4,418,587 of record NC_039493.1, read on the forward strand.
GCTTGCGCCGAGCCCGCATGATTCTAATGCATGTAATTTGAATTGTTGTCAAATCTCCCAAGTCATTGAAACTGAATATTGTAGAGTAGAGCCGATTGAAACACTTTTAGGACAAGGCTTGCATAAAAGTTCGATCAAGCACATTTACAATCGACTTCAAGGAGAAGAGGAGGTTCTGATTTCGTCTGAATTTCGTTTTTTTTTACCTCAGAACTTCTGACTGGATGTACCGATTTGGTTTATTTATTATTTTTTTACGAGAAATAACTATCATTTGGTCTCATCATTTCAAAGCCGGTTAATTTTTTTTTTTTAAAACAATATTATTCCACTTTATTATTTAGAATGAAGTAAAAGTTTAACCGCACAATATCACTTAAATACCCGATATTTAAAAAAAAACTGCCTCATACCTGCATTTATTTTTCCAAATTTCTTTAACATTTTTGCCGCATGATCAATACTATACTACCCGACTTAAACGCTAAAACAAGCACCAACCACTTTCCTTTATTATTTGAGTAAGGAAGTAGGATTTATCACGACGCCTACACATCAATTCATTCTGACAATAGGTTTATCTGCGCCATCTTGCTTTCTAAAGGTTTCTCGAACAAATCAGGCGCAGTAATAGTGAATGCGGGTCTCGGTCCCGTTGATACGAACACTTGAAAACTTGAGTACTGCGATTTACATCGGGAGAAACTTCGGTGAATGTTGGTTCAGGTGACGTGAGATGCGGGTTCGGATGGAATAAGTGGATATAATGTATTTCATATTTTAGTTATGAAGACTCTTTTAGGCGTGGTTTTGTCGGGTTGGTATTTGTCATATAGTCTAAAAGTGTTTTTTACGTAATTTTATTTATTTACGTAATAATCATGTCAACGTTGATAGTCGTAGAAAAATTAAACATTTCAGGTTCTAAATAACCTTGTACAAATGTATATCACATGTTTTTTTCATTTACTTCTAGCATGTTTGTCAAGTGGGGCGAATTGATGAAGGTTAGGATTTTTCCTAGAGTTTATAATGCAGTTTGATCAGAAGATCTTTACAAAGAAGCTTTATATTCATATACATACCTGAATATCTGATGTAGTACTACATATATTATTTGTCGATATCCTTCGTGAAAGTTGTTTATAAGTATGGATGGATGTTTGTTACTCTTTCACGCAAAAACCACTGAAAGGAATGAGACGAAAATTGGCACACAGATAATTTATAACCTGGATTAACGCATAGGGGAGGCATAGTGGGCAGAGCTGGTGGCAACAGCTAGTTACTTATTTACTAAAATTACTGACAATAATAACAATAAAACTTGCACTTACATTAAATATAGCTTCTATTATAAGTACTAGATGACTGAAAATAAAACATATATTATACGAGTAAATTATAGATAAATTCCACATAGACTCAGAAAAAATGATCATGCTAATCACACAAACATTTTTCCTGGGTGGGGATCGAACTCACGACCTTCGGCGTAGCAGTCAGGACCACAAACCACTAGACCAACAGGCCAGTCAAAATACGAAGCCCACTTCATCTATGTCCGCCATTATTCTATAGTCTCCTCGATCCATTCCCCGCGTTCTGGTCCGCTTCGCGTTCCTCTGAGGCCCAGGTGCAAAGCTTCAAGTATTTATTGCTCTTTGTGATGCCAAATAAATATGTACAAGTAATTCACTTTGTTTAGACACGTAGACAGTTTTGGCACTTGCAGTGAGAGATATTGCGAAGTGTGTGTGTTCTTAATGCTGTTTTTTTTTTTAGGAAAGTGGCTGTTACTTTGACGTGAGACTGTACATTTTTAGGGTTCTGTTACTTATTCTATAAGGCAGCTCTGTCTTTGGGTTTGTTACTAAGCTGTATCTTATGAATGTGCTGGATAGAGATATCCATGTAGATTGAAGCTGTTGCAGGAAAGGTTTATCACTAAATATGACTAGTTTTTAAATTGATTCGTATTTTTTAACATGTAGTTAAAGTCGATTCTTCACATACATTGAATTGGAATGAATTACGGCTACGGCGGCTACGGTTTTGAAATTTGGCTTAAATATAGTTTATTTAAATAGTGAAATGTGTGCCCAGCGGTTTTCGGGTATTTTCATTTTAAGGGGGGTAGTGGAAGGTGTCTTCAACGCTACATTCTATCCCAGCACTCCCACGGAAACGGGGAACCTTCGCGCGCAATAAACTGACGCAGACGGAGTCGCGGGCAACTGCTAGTAAACAAACACTGAAACCTTTCACAATTAAGCTTAAACTGTCCAGCAAAAAAGCGCAACATTTAAAGCCTAAAAAAAACCTAGTAAAACTAGACGCAGGTATCAACGTAAACGGCCGCATGCAGCCAGCTTCAACGTCCACCTATTATACAAATTTGCCGGGCAATAAAGAATATTTATGAAGGCACCTTTGGACTATAATTACAGACCGTGAGTGTACAACAACAATTTATATGTAAAGCAGGTATTGTAATGTTCAAGTGTTGTGTGTATCGTAAATACTGCTTTGGATGTATCGATAAGACGCAGATTATCGCTGTAATGGCGCTTGTGATGCCTTCGAAGGTTTGTGTAGTTTAATGTTTGTATTTATTTTGCTGTTTTGTAATATGTTGGGGATGTTGGAGTGCTTTTAATGTGCTGTTCGGTAGTTTTCTTTATTTTAGATGTGTTAGTTTAATGATACAAGTTTAATGATGAAATCTTTTGATTGTTTTCTAAAAGGGATGATGACTTGGTGTTAAAAAAAGATCGTAAAATAGATAATTGAAAAATGTAATATATAGGTATGCGTATGCTTGCTTTTAAACTTAACAGAGTATTTTTATGCTAAATGAGCTTTAAAACAGTTTAGTCACATCCAAATGTTACGTTTATTTGCATTCAATTGTTATACAACCCTGCCTACCCTTGGGAAAGCGAGCGTAATGATAACTTTAATTAGTGTAATTCGTACAAATGCGTGCAACGTTATTGCACGAAGATAATTAATGTAACACACGGCCCGAACGTTTTGTGTACTTACTGACGAAACTGAATAATTGTTTTGTAAATACGTTCCCCATTGGATTGGTTTCCAATTAAACTGACGGATGTATTGAGAGCTCGTAATTAACGTTCGATAACTTTGGAAAAGGTTTGTGGAGTTTTCGGGTTAGGGGTAACTGATTTGTTGTTGTTTTGTTAAATGGGGATTAATAGGGTACTTTATAGGGCATTTTTTGGTTTGTAAAAGTATACCTGTATAATTGTAACTTTGATGTCTGCCTGTCTGGCACCAGGCTGTGTCTTAAGAACTGTTGTTTTACAGATCATTTATTTATGTTGACGCTAAAACAAAATATCTAAAAAATTAAGATTGATGTCAAATTGGAAAAGTTGTTGTTGCTGGGTGCCAAAGCAAATACTCTAAATTATTTGTTGTCAAACAGATTTATAAACATAAATCATTTTCCAATTCGGCCCAGTAGTTCCTGAGATTTGCGCGTTCAAATAAACAAACTCTTCAGCTTTATATATTAGTATAGATTTATACAGAGCCCTCAGTGCCTCGAGTCCTACTTACAATTGACCAGTTTCAGTAATCGGCAATGAGTCATTGACAGGCCGATATGACATACCAGATTTTTAAAAACAGTTGACGATCGCAGAACATCCATCGTTCCTCGATCCGGGTCCTGTTGTTGACTAATCCCGTTGCGTGCGGAACCCAGTTTATAGCGGAACAAACTTCTTTGGAATTGATTTAAATTGAAGACTGTAAAACTTTATGTTCAGGCCTTGAATACAAATGTAGTTTTAATTTTCTTGTGCGGCCATTAGATCAGATGGTTCAGAGGTAAAGTTTATTTTCTAGAGGTAATAAAGTAAAAGTGTCATGAGTCTAATTGTTAATAATAATATAATATAATACATCCTGGGACAACTCACGCACGGTTATCTGATCCCAAGCTAAGCAGAGCTTGTGTTATGGTAACCAGACAACTGATAAACTTACTTATATATTTCTAAATACATACATAATATAGATAAATTACACCCAGACACAGAACAAATGATCATGCTCATCACACAAACATTTGTCCTGGGCGGGAATCGAACCTACGACCTCCGGTATAGCAGTCAGGGTCGCTAACCACTAGACCAACAGGCCCGTCAATAGCTAGACTAAAGTCCACTTCTTCAAGCAATATTATTGCTTTAGTCGAATCAGCGGTCGATTTTAGAGCGCCATGTCACAGGAGCCCCGGGGTGACGAAAAGTATATACAACTAGCTGTTACCCGCGACTTCGTCCGCGAGGATAGAAGATATAAGTTAGGATTTTTGCGAAATCGGACTAGTTTTTAGAGTCCACGCAACTTCTGAACATATTTGTAAGATTTTTTATCACCGCTCGGCTCCTATAAATTATGGTGTGATAATAGATTTTATATAGATAGTGAAATGAAGGATTATTTATTATTACCATCTAACACGAAGTACTTACCATGAAACACCAAGTACTTACCATCTGTCACCAAGTACTTACCACCTAACACCAAGTACTTACCACCTAACACCAAGTACTTACCATCTAACACCAAGTACTTACCACCTAACACCAAGTACTTACCATCTGTCACCAAGTACTTACCACCTAACACCAAGTACTTACCATCTAACAACAAGTACTTACCATCTAACACCAAGTACTTACCATCTAACACCAAGTACTTACCATCTAACACCAAGTACTTACCATCTAACACCAAGTACTTACCATCTAACACCAAGTACTTACCATCTAACACCAAGTACTTGCCATCTAACACCAAGTACTTACCATCTAACACCAAGTACTTACCACCTAACACCAAGTACTTACCATCTGTCACCAAGTACTTACCACCTAACACCAAGTACTTACCATCTGTCACCAAGTACTTACCACCTAACACCAAGTACTTACCACCTAACACCAAGTACTTACCATCTAACACCAAGTACTTACCACCTAACACCAAGTACTTACCATCTGTCACCAAGTACTTACCACCTAACACCAAGTACTTACCATCTAACAACAAGTACTTACCATCTAACACCAAGTACTTACCATCTAACACCAAGTACTTACCATCTAACACCAAGTACTTACCATCTAACACCAAGTACTTACCATCTAACACCAAGTACTTACCATCTAACACCAATTACTTACGTACTTACGAAACCAATTTGCGAAAGAAATATCGTTTTTTGCTGTTACCCTTTGTAAAGGGAACCTTATACAGGGTTGATACACATCACATCATAGCTTTGGTTTTCGCAAACAGATTAAGAGAAATTAGAAAAAGAATTTATAATTGTTGAATTTTAAATTTACAACAATATTGTTTCAAGAAAATGCTGCTTAACATTTATATTCGATTGTACACATAACAAATTGTGTACCAGTTTAATATATTTCAATGTGTATCCTACACATGATGTATGCGACACACGGTCTTCGTCGGTGAATTTCTTTATCCGGAGCGCGTAAAATACGCACGATTGACTACTACCAATATACATACAACTTTGAAGGCACGACTTGTTTTATATACGTGTATACTAGTTTAAGATATAATCAGGGAGATACGTTTTGGAAAAAGAAGATTGTATTATGCGGATACATATTGTATAACTGTTTTTTTATCTTAAACTCGTAACGATGTATTTGTAATCCTTGTGTCGCAGGACTCGCAGGGAATTTTACATACACAAAAATATTCAGACTTAGAACAAGCATTCGTGGACCATACAAATGCTTGTCTTACGCGGGAATCGAGTCCGCGAAACGTTTCGCAAAGTGGGTTTTGCATGACTTAAATCTAAAATAGATTTTTCTTAAATAGATTTTTGATACTTTTTTTTTCACAATATTAATATTTTTAGTATTTGACTGACGTCAAAAGTGGATGGGATCCAGAGAGGGAAAAAAAAACTGGTTCCAGTTGCATGGCATTCCAGCACATGGCAGTGTTTTGCATTTTCTTCTATATTTCTACGAGCCGAAGGAAGATCTCGATGGCGTGCAATTGAGGAGGCCTATGTCCAGTAGTGGCCGAATATTGGCTGATGATGATGATGGTGAAGTTCTACAAAGAAGCTGTAAGCTGTTCATTCCACAATTATTTAAATTTCCACATTTAGGGGCCCCACCTGACACTATTTTCTCGAGTAGCATTCTATAAAATAGTAGGTGAAGTTTGTCGCGCCGTGACGAACGACCGCACTCCTGATGCAATTCCAACATTGCCCTCCTGAAGATTACTGAGTGTCCTACTAAAGGATGCTAGGCGATATTCAAGCTATCTATATTAATAGGCTTCGAGATACTCGTCCGATTTGAAAAAATATTTCACTGTTGAGAAGCCACATTGTCCCCGCTGAACATAGGCTATGAAGGTCCGTAAGAAAATTGCGATATTGTAACCCAAGGTGTCATAACTTATATCTTCTAACCACGCGGACGAAGTCGCGGGCAACTGCTAGTAATTTATATTTTGTAAGTTCTCGTCTTCATTACTTATATGTTTAATTTACTTGTACAATTATTATTTTAATGTGATTGACTCTTAGTCTGTATATATTCAATTGAACTGTTAACATTGTTTGTAAATTTTTTTTTTTCCTAAACAAAAATAAATGTTTTAAATGATTTTGTTGCCAAAGATGTAGTTTAGCTGCGTTTTGGGAGCCTGGAGCCTCTTGCAAGTGAGAGTCCTATAATTGCCATGACTCTAATATTATACATGCAAAAATATGTTAGTGCGCTTGTTTGCGGGTGTGTATGTCTGTTACCTCTTTACGCAAACACGATTGGATTGATTCCGATGAAAAACCTTCCAATAAGTTCTTTTTCTTATAAAAGCAGGCAAATATTTCCCAAAACTATTTTTACGAACAATCAGAACAATTTGTACAAGTCACCTTAACCAATGTTCTTAAAAAACCCTCTGTCACGTATTTCACCCGTCGCTTGACATTAGCTTCGCCTACCTCACCATGTAGGACGACGTCTCAAGAATTACATAAATTGAGTTCTACATCCCGGCTCGCCGCGACACTCACAATAAAATTGTCCGCTGTAACGTCTTACGCTTTTTTAATGTCGGGTAATTGAAACATGCGCTGCGTGACTCCAAGTGCGAAGTAGGTACTTGCTTTCTTATCTAAGTAAGTACTAATGTTGGTAAAATGGATCGAATTTGTTGGAATTACAAGTTAAAGTGACTTGACAATAATATTTAATAAATACTACTGAGGAAAACTTCATGAATTTCTTATGGGATCGAATGACAGTTATATATCAGCTATACGTTGAATCAGAAAAGTATGAACAAAAGCAGTTCAACCAGTCCGAGGTTTTGAGGTAACAAACATAAAAAATAAAAGAAATTCAGAAGATATGAAGTCGTTTGTCTTCTTGCTCTATATCTGTAACTTAACTTAGAATGGTTAAAAAGCTATGTATGGGTTGTGAAGTCAGGCAGACACTAAATTCATCACCATTCCCTTGCACCTATCCTAATTATTTTATTTTGGGGTCGGCGCAACATGGCTTCTTCTTCCATACCTTTCTATCGGACGTCATCTCACAAGAAACTCTTTGCAGCAACTAAATTAAATTACGATACCTGCAATAAGGAATTTAAGCCTTGTGTTCCAGGGGGTCCGGTTTAAAAAAGGAAAAACACTTCCATAAATACACCCACACTCAGGACAAACGTTCGTAGATCACAAAAATCCTTATTAGTGTCGCGCGCAGAGATATCACTTATCCAATTGATAAAGAGGAAAGTTAAAGAAATACCAATATTTGCAATTAATTGGGCATTTACAGAAACAAATGCGATTCCAAATAAAACGAAGTAAGCGATAAATATAAGTTATTCGTCATTTGTCAAAGAAAAACAATTTCAGACAAGTCTACAGGTTTCGTAAAAGTATTTCGGGGTTTAGATAAATTGGGGATTTAGTGAATCAATAAGGAGAGTGTTGCTCTATGGATTTATGTGTCAAGTTCTGAATATTGTTCGATTGTTATTCATTGATGCGGGATATTTATAGAAAATCGACAGTTAAAATGTGTAAATTTTTAACAATAAAATTACTGTATATTTCACAATGCAATGCTCAAGTTGTAAATAGACAATTTTTTTTGTTTTGTTTTAAAAATGACTCCGGAATTTAGGAATTAAATATTAATGCTGCAGATATGATGTATTTAAACAAAGAAAATATTAAACTTTATAATCACGCTTATAAAGTTGCCGTGGAAGGTAGGTAGAGTTCGTTACAATATTGTATTTTGGTGTCCAAATGATGACGACACAAAAAGTATAACCTTTTCGAACTCTAAATAATAATTTATTACAAGCATTACTAACTTACATATATCTACAAACTACATTTAACATAACATTCAATTATATAATACATCGTCCAATAAATAATCAAACAAAAATACAGTAGACTTAACCTAGAAAACTCGATAGAATTACATGAGGGTCATTTATCGACACAAGTAAGGCAATTTCACACATCACATAAATGTTGTATTATATTCAACGATTCAAGCAAGCCAATTCAATATCATACACTAGAAAAAGGAAATTGAAGGTCTTTGGGTCGTGGGGTGCCAGTGACAGCGGGGCGTGGCAATTAGAAAGAAATAAATGAAGTAAAACCGGTCAAATTCGAGTTGGATGTAGTAAAACCAATTTGGAATAAAAAATGGTCACACATCAAATTTATGATTGTTGCTTAATCTAGATGTTTATTTTCATTATTTGTTATAATAACGAACGCATCAGAAGATCAGACAGTGTAGCCTTAATAATAGGTTTTCTTGTTTACACTTTGGGTTCTGAACCTACAAAGCTTCAAAATGTGATTGGAATTAATAACAAAAATAATTAAGATCACATTAATAGTTTAATATTAGCAGTCTGTAAATGTTCTCATTTTGATAAAAGGTCTCGCTCATATGGACAAAGTTTAAGAATTTGTCAAGACGCTACCAACTAGAAGCCGACCCCAACATAGTTGGGAAAAGGCTAGGCCAATGAAATGAATGCTACCTCACAGCGGATTGCTGACTCCCGATTCTATTATTCCCTCATGATATATACCATCAATGCCAGCAAAGTTTGACGCTTTTTTTTAACCTCGCTTGTCGCTCCGCTACTCTCCCCGCTATCACTGCCACCCCACACATAGGCATTTGTTTGTATGAGCGTCGAGAGGAAATGAAACGGCCAAGTTTGTCGGCCAACAGCGGATTGTACGGGTCAGGCATTTAGTAAATCTACATAAGATTGAAACACGCTCTCTTATAATGTCTTCAAGACGTACTCGGTGGATGCTCGTAGAATATTTTGGTATTTCCTAGGTTGTTTGTAACTTTAGGTATATTTTGCGAAATAAGTGTTTTTTTTCGTAATTTGAATACGTCGGATTTTTGCCTCATGAATTTGCTTATAGTAACTACCTACTGATTTTCCATATGTTATCGTTAAGTGATTGCAACAAGGCGGAGGTTCTCAATTCTCAGAACTAAGGATTGGATTAAACAATTTTGGTAGATTTTTCTTCATTTATCGTTAAATAGCTGCTCTATAAATTAGTCCCATCAAGTTTGGCTCAGTAGTTTTTTATTTAAAGTCGGTTGTACGAGTATGTTTTTATCGTTAAATTATCGATATTATCATAGAAAACACTTCTCAGATTCAGTCCAGACAGACTGTTACTTTTAATCTGAATAGTTTGATTCGTAGCTGTAGTCAAATATTGACCAAAATTGAATCCCTTTGCGTCCGAGAAAGGAAAATCTCAGTGTCACTGATTCAAACTGAGTAAGAATGATTCATATGATTAAAGTTTAATTCAGTCTAAAAAATAAATATGACTAGCACATGAGTGATGGATCACTTAAGCAAAACCTGCAGCTTTTGAGGTAAATACAATAAAGGAGTTGTATTAATACTTCAGTAATAAATAAATCCAACCTTTTTCGAATGTGCATAAAGTCAAGACACAAGAGACCTAATTAAAAAACAAAAGCGGGACCAAAAAAACCTACCAAATATTGTTGATTAAGTCATTGCTTTTATTTCCTCGAATGGACAATTTAATTAACCAGAGAGAAAGTAAAAGTCGAAAAGTATGTAATGTACGGATTCATTAAATTAAAGTTTTCCTCAAGAATCAACGGAAAGTAAATCGTTGGAAATTAAATTAATGTCTTTTTGAAGACGCCTTAGCAAAGGCAACGGATTCCTGAAACTAATTTTAATTAATATATTCTTAGATATCTGACATTTAATGAAAACAGGAAAATCGGCTAAACACGGATGAAACGAACTAAATAATTACTCGTCTTTAGATTAATTAATTATTTTCGTTTGCCAAAATTAAATGTGAAATATTACGTCTGCCAAATTTATCATCGACTCAAATAATTGAAAAAAAATGTACTGTAATTTATTGAACTATTGAATGTTTAAACCGTTTTCGATATCTGTAGTGTGAAAATCCCGCTACAAAAATTGGTCACCCGTCAAATTTATGACCGTAGCAACCATAGCTTAAATTCAATGTAAATTTTCATTATTAGTTGACAGAACGGCTACTGAAACCTTTCACTTGTGAAAATTTGAACGGTTTTACTACCACGGTTCATTATATACAGAGGACTGGCAGACCAGCTTATAGATTGCGGAACCTCACTAGGGTTCTGTATGAATCTTGATACGAGCACTGTGTAAATTTCAAGGGTAGAAATATTATAGTTTAACCTATATAGGATATTTCCTACGTGGATATCCACGTAGAAAAAGACCTAGTGAACAACATAAATATTCAAGTGCGTCGAAAAGTACTCGAAAAAAACTATTCACCTTGAACAATAGGAGGAAAACCTGAAAGTATATATTTAAAACAAAAGACTACAGGCTCGGTGTACAACTATTGTGATTGTGCTTAAATAGCGTTTTAATTTAAAGCCCAGTTGGCCTCCTACCACGAAACAAAGAAATACTATTGCAGCTATTTAAACGAGACGCCGCTACACAATTTATATCGCTATCACGCTCACATACCTATAGCTGTCTTGCTTTAAGACATCGTGGTAGGAACCTTCGTGTATTCTCCCGGAAAATTACTGTGATACTGTTAATTAAGAAGTTAATGCGCTGCGTTAAATACAGAATATGATGGTATGATTGAACGAGCGAGTGAAAATGAATGTTTTATAATTATGTATTATTACTTAATACATTGAACTATATTCTTTTTTGGGCGGATAATTTGATAGTCGTTGTGGTTTTGCGGTTTTATGAATTTATATTAGTGTTGTTCAACTTGCATTTTTAAATGTTTTTAAACAATACGTTAATTGAAAATTTCAGTAATAAGAATTTCTTCAAGGATAGTTTTCTTCTTAGTCAATCGTCAAATGACTTCTTCCGTTTTGGGTTGAGCGGAAGAGTGTCAGATTTACTGACTAAAACCCAACCTTGCTCCTTTCTTCAAAGTTTCGCCTGTATTTTTGTATAAGAACTGGCCAAGTGCAGGTTGAACTCACGAAACTACATGTTTCATAGGAATAAGCTTAAAAGATATATTTTTTAAAGAAACAACTAACTCAACCTCCATTTTTGGTTTTTAGTATTTATTATTATGTCTGAAAATTTCTAGATACTACTATTCCATTTTAACCCTTTGGGTATTGAACTCTTAAAAACACAAGTAGTCCTTAAGGTTCTAATACTAAGACAAAAGCCAGCGATAAACAGCAAAATATCACATCAGGTTCAAGAACTTTATTAAAATTAAAAAAAGCCACAGAGTAGCGACATTCAGTATATCAAGAGAGGACCCCACTAACTTTTTACACACCGCCTTAATTAAACTCTTTCGGTTGGTTTACTGTATACCTAGACTGTGTTACTGTTCTTGCCTTATTGCGCGGGAAGTTAACCCTTTGTTTTGATAATTAAATAAATGACGCCATTTTGATTTCCATTTTTTTTGTGACGTCGCCGGTAATGGTTGTCGTTTTTTTAGGTTAGTTTTTCTGAACGTGTGTCGCGAAATGGTATTTTTGTCTTTTGTTTCGACTCAATCTGTTTCGTGTCTTAATTTACGCTGTGGTAAAACAATTTAGAATTTTAATTTTAAACATATTAGTTGTAGGTAGGTGTATTAGTAGTGTGTATTTATGAAATATTTATGGTTGTATTATTTTTCTACTTCTGAGGACTAGACCTAGTGTCGCGGGGGGTTTCACCAACATTCAAGTCACACACCCAGACTGGCTTGTAGACTGGGCTTGATGAGTGACATTTGCCACTCGGATATCCGTGGGGTGAAACATATTGATCGACACACGTTTGATTACTTCCTAAGCTATGCTGGGCTTGGCTTTTAGTGTTACCAGATTCATTTGGACATTATATTTAATAGAACCACTGCTATTTTTCCACGTTTTTATACACTCACTTTCTTGTTTGTTTGTCGTTGCAACTCAATTTTGAGGCACTTCCCGATAAGCTAGCAGGCTGAAATTTTCAGAGTAACTTCAAAACTAATGACAATGCAATTTACAACCATAAAAACAACTGGACCGATTTTGATAAAAATTTAATGTAGTGAAAATTAAAAACGTGGGCTTTTAGACTTTTCTAAATCTATTAATCATATGAACTAAGAAATCTTTTAAATTAGCATGAATTTTCCTTATGGTGTCTACGAGCTGATTTTGTGATCTTTACTGGAGGTAAAGAATCGCCCCGCCACCTGCTATCACACAAACCACACCCAAATACGAGTAGTCCCATTATCCCAGCATCGATCATATATCATGGACGAACGCGCCGATGTGCGTGAAATCATCTCCTAATTGTTTTAATATACATATCCATAATAATTGCACACTTAACATAATTTTGAACGCTCATAACATTAATACTCTTTGTAAAATTTATCCGGTTATTAACATTTTTGTATTGAATTTTCTGCAGTATGAGTCAATTTTGTTGATATATTTTTTGGTGCAACTTTTGTTTTTTTAATCTTTCGACTGTTACACAGTATGGTGTTAAAGAAGTAATGTTGAGTGAGAATTAAACTCAAAATATGTTTGGCACGTCCTCCTTTAATACAGGCAGATGAATTAGTCTGTGTTAATCCAAGATGACAACTACCTCTTTACCAAGTTTTATCTAAATCTGTCCAGGCTTTTGAGCCTGAAAATTTAACAAACATACAAACAAAATCACAGACTTTCCCATTTTTAATATATGTGTTATAAAATTATAATATTTAACAAAACTATTCCTGTTTAAAACTTAACAATACATAAGCCGGAATAACGTCACTACACGTACCATAATGTTCATCCTCTTGAAACCAATAAAGGGGACATCACTATCGTTACACATAATAAAGGTACCATAGACGAGTCGGCAAACTTTTGCTTTCTCGCGTTATCTCAATGGTTCTTTCCAACTTATTTGGGGCACAATAAATTTTGAAACGTGCCTTGAATTTTGGTCTGTACTTTGTAATTTATATGCGAATGGTAGCCGTGGATAATATAGTATTTTTAAATGCGAGAAATAATGTATTGTTTTAGCTGTAGGTATTGGTTGGTAGCGAAAGGTTACCTACTACTTGTAAAGTAATTTATTTAATATTGCTTTTATTCATGTCTATGAAAATCTTTCTCCAAGAAAGCAACAGCTTATTCCACAAAAAAAGAAATCTTCATATACTAATTTCCATTAGTTGATTAAATATTAATAAAAAGAGGAATTAACCTGTTTTTTTTTTAAACTATGTCACTTTGGACTGTTTTCCTTGTGTCGCGGATACTGAATGTGGTGTCACGCAGTCTCAGTTTTCAGATTTTCTAAATTCGAATACAAAGATATAACGCAAAAGTTAAAGTCTGTAGCTAATCAAAATTAAAAAAAGTGATATTATGCTTAAAAATAAAAAAATAATGTTGACGTTCAAGTACAGAAGTAGGCATAAAAAATACTATGATCTTTAAACAAAATAGGTTACAAAATAGACGCACAGCAAAACCGATTGTACATATATTTTTTTAATTTTCATTCTTTTTTGCTTTTATTTTATTTTATTGTAAGTATAAACTTCATGCAGGTATAAGTTATTTGTAGTTTCTCAAGCTGGCGATTTGAGTGAGATTTTTTTTTTCCTTGCTCAGATCAATCTGGTCCTTTCTTCAAAAGGCCAGTCCAAAGAAATACCGTGCATTGGTTTATGCATATCTATTCGCATTGAAATTGTCTGGACTTCAAAAGAGACTGTGACCCCTTGAGTTTGTTTCGACATTTCTTCTCAGGGTAGTCAGATAGGAAATGTCGACTCCAGCGTTCTCAAAAAAATAAGAAGACATGTAAAAGTGATGATATATCTTACTTACAGAATAAATGATTTCTTTTTATTTCATAATATAGACACAAAACTATAATTGATGATCTCACGGAAACTATAAAAAGCTTATAATTAAATAGATCGCAGCGCTACCGCGGTCTGGAGTAACAATAAGCCAGCTGTGTATTAATAGAACGTAAATATTTACGTTTCGCTCGCTAACAATATCGACCAACTGCTGTAGGGTTAGCAGAGGTCGTTACTCGTTAAATAAAGAGATTTAATTAAAGGGAAGGTGGTTTAAAAATGTTGACTTGAATAGGGAACTTGTTATCCTAGATAAGCTTGCTAAAAATAATTGGAGCTTTACAAATTACAGCTGTTTTGGACATAGGTAAATAAATGACAAACTTGATTTTTAATTTCAAGCATAGTTCAAAAATGTTTTGATTTAATTTATTCGATGATGTATATATGAATTACAATACAGGAAGATGGGGTTTTAAGAAATGTTGACATTCTAAGTAGTCAAATTGTTTGATTAAAGAGTTTTAACTTACGACATGTTTTTCCATAATACTACTTAAAAATGCATATTTGCAAAACCGAGTAACAAACAAGACTTTTAAAAAACGAATCCAATCTGGACGCCATGTTTAAATCCGCGCAATATAACGTCATTCTCAAAAATGTGTATTCCTTTTTACGCTTGAATTTATTCCATTAATAAAGTTTTACATCGTTTTTTTTATGATTTTATGCTAGAATTGGCTAGCTAGCAATATTCTTCTATATGGTGGATAGAAGTGCAATACTTGCGAATATAAAAATTACACGACTATTAAACTAACTTAAATGATATCTTACAGATTACTTGTGGCCGCACTGGAAACTAATAAATTATAACAAATAGATCCAAAAGTAAGTTTAGTTTAGGGAAATTTCCCAAAATTCGTCGTCATGTTAAGGCTGTTCTAAAGAAATATATTTTGATCTTATATGAGGACCTAGTCTTTTTCAATATTAGTCCTTCAAGGAACGGACAGGGTTTTTCATATATACTGTATAATCTCACTTGTTCAGGTGACCAATGGCCTCCGCCGAAAATTACCCATCTTTTAATAAGCTTCTAATACTAAATACGATACCTACCAAATTCCATCAGAATCGATTCAGAGGTTCATTTGTAAAGGTGTAACATTCAAGCACACATAGTTTCTTCCGTATTTACAATTACATACAAATATCAGTTTTATATTACAGGCAATTTAAACAGATACATTGATTATTTTCAATTCAAAAACCACTAATGATAAGACTATCCTTTACAAAAGAACTAATCAGATAAAACAACTTCTACATGAATGCAGAGGGCTCTCGAAACCCTCTTATTACCATTCCTCCCTCCCAGATAATAGAACCTCTAATAGGGACCTCCTTGAAAATTATATCGTTCGCAAGTTTATGGGGCTAATTACGTAAACATCCCAGCGACCCCTATAAATAAGATTTTCCAATTCCCAATTTAAGTTCGATTCGTGTTCGCGACTGATTTAAACTTTCCATTTTAGACTTCAGGTAGGTACCTAAGTTTATAATGTTTCGGATATGTAGTTCAATATTATATAAATAGTGCCGAACTTCATGGATATGTGCAGTAAACGAGCAACATTTTGATCTAATCGAACGAGAATGGCAACGGAAAAGACTCCAAAAGCACGGGATATTCGGCCTTTGCAGAAATTTAAAAAAAAACGCATGTTTAATATAGATTATCACAGATGTGGGAAGGAGGCCGGTTATCTTCTTTCTACAAATTCAATCTTTATAATAACTCTTGATTAAAGCTCATTCTAAAAGTACACAGCAAACGGACACAGTTTGTCCATAATATTAGTTAACATTGACATGACGGTAAAAGCAAAAATAAATACATGCGTTTTAAAACAATATCTATGGAACCAAAATAGAAACGATTTTAGCAAACTGAATTAACAAATCGTATCTCTCAATCATAGATATTCGAGTTTCAAGCCAATTATTTTGGAAAACAACGTGGCAATGAGCAAACACACACAAAAATCAAAATATATATTTTTGTAAACGTCATCACGAATTCTATAAATCCTATCCATAATATATATGTACACGAATATCCTTTTTACGCCGACGGTACACTCTATGTTTAGTGTTGCCAACAATAAAACTGACTGGGGAAAATAAACAAAATTCGTTGTCTCTATACAAGGGAATACGGATAGTTGCCAGTTTAAATAAATATTCGATTATTCCTATTTAGATGAACGTGCTGTTTGTGTCTGTCAGTGATTTTTGTTAAAAGAAAAGGTGTGATTTTTCTTCTTTTTGATGTTTTTATCTTAAATGTTATTCTTTTCGTTTCCTTACCTCGATGCAGCTTGGTTTGGAATTAGAGTTGTTAGGATTTCGACGCTGGCGACATTTGCGTTTTAATCGGTAATCGAACTTTGATACATCTAATACTGTGTTCTAATATAAGAAGTAATAATATAAGTACTATGTTGTCTTGGATGTTACGCTAATAATTTGCAAAAAGATTCTTCTTACAAAATTTGTTACATGAAAAATATTCAGTCAAAAATAGCGAAATTAAGAGCTAAAAATATCAAGTGACGTCATTAAAATTTAATTACTTGATGAGAATGAAGTGGAAAAACATTTTTTTTAATTTAATTATCTTTAATAATTTTATTTTAGATCATTTAACTTCACTATTTAAGCTTTCAAGATTCCGATTTCCTTTAAAATGTATAACATTTATTGCTCCTTACTCAGAAAAACGGTAATCAATGCCGGCCCCACATCGTCTGTTTAATACCTGCATTCGACATGGCATAAATAAAGACCCAAACGCATAAAACCTACATAAACACAATAGATTTGTGTGTAAAACAAATAGACAGCAAATAAGCCATAAATGTATGTATCGGTTGTTTGGCGTCCCCTCAATCGTAAAAGTCAACGTCTGATATGTTTTACAGTGTAGAGAAATCAGGATGGAACCCCTGACCACGAATATGTTTCTATAGAAACATGCAAACAAAATAATACCATATAAACCAGACGGATAGGTTTAAAATTGCTTGATGAGATCACGAATATTCCATCTATAAAACTTTCAGCGCAAAATATGCTTTGTGGTTTCAGCTGTAAAGTTTGAAATTCTTTGATGAATGCAAATGGTGATATGAATATCGCTGTATTTTAGACGCAACGATATATTTTCAATTTTATGACGTAGACGTATGGTTTAAATTGTTTAGATCACACGAAGTTGTACTTTCATTCATTCGAATTTGAGTTTTATACTTCAATGGATTTTAAACTTTAAATAATTGAGAATAAGGTTTTATTACAAACAAACATAATGAAGTATAAAGTCTGACCAAATCATGAATGATGAATTTGTCTGTTGTAGTACCTAATGTATAGTTGGTTGGTATGTTATATTGTTAGTTGTCTAGTATAAAGCTACAAAAACAAGCTTTGCTTAGATTGAGGTTAGCTGGCGTCGTGTTAAAGCAAAAATAATAATTATATTAAGGCAGGATAAAAGCATTTTGCAGGTAGGTGTACACAAGGTTTTAAAAAATGTAACAAAACAAAGCAACATTTTTTTATGAAAACTAAATTTTCTTCACATTTTGACAGAATCGTCACAAAAATCCACTTCAGCTGAAAAGATCAAAATGGCTTCCAGAAATCGAAGAAAGTTACCTTCGTTCCATTTCCAAAATAAGACATACTTGGTCCTTTTTCCCCGGAAGGCTGTCGATCACATATAGAAGAAACGTTGCCATCAAACATTTTTCACCCCAGGGTCAGAGGTTACAGGTCACGCGTTATGAAACAAATGCCGCCGACCAAGCGATGCCTGAGGGCCTTTTGGACCAACCATGGAATTTTCAATAAAACACAATTGTCATTTAACAGGTGGTATGGTTTTTCTTTGTGTATCAAACTTTTGAGGTTATGTTTGTCAATTTGTCAGGCATTTTGTTTTTTAGCAGGTAAGTACCTAAATACTAGAGTAGTTATTCGATCGTTACATTTACTTTAGCAATGATAACCAATGTATTTTGAAATTGAAAGATTTGCGTATTGAAAAATTATTACTTGCTTACATCGGTGAAGGGAAACATATAGAGGAATCCAGTACCTGTTAAGACACGACAGACACTCATTGCTGAGACCGTCAGGTTATGATTCGAAGTAATGTTTTTTCAATCTTGGTTAGCAAATTCGGCATAGTAAGTTCTTTTGAAAGTGTAATAGTAAAAATTCCCGGCCAAATGCTTGCTTGACCTTGATCGTTATTTTTAGTATTTGTTCCAAAATTTAAACTATCTCACTATGGTTCATAAGGTACTGCCTCGTGACGAACGGAGGGAAAGACAGCAGAGCTTCAGGAACAGTCTTCCATTTACACCTTATGGATACAGAACCGTGAAAAATAATAAATTACCATGAAAGACTAATTGCTCTGTGAGTATAAAACCAAACTGAAAACCCTGATTAAGAAGCCAGTTTATCCTCACAAATGGGGTGCCACCACACCGTACACGTGACGTTAATCAGCATCGTTCATTATAATTTACGCGGAATTTTGTGGCTGATAAACAAATATTGAATCGTACCTGCATCGTATAAACTCTATACGAAAATACGTCACAGAGCCATTTTCCAGAACCAGCTGATCTCCAGGAAACGTGACATGGCCAAAGTGCATTTGTTTAAACCAGTTGGTAGGAGGATGTCAATCATTTTGAAAATCAATTAACACAGTTCTCCAAATCACTCGTGCTTGTTTGTTTAACTTCTATTGAATATTATGGAATTTATTTCGTGTCTGGATAAGCCTCCCTTCATATGGCAGAGTGCAAATTTTATTATTGAATCAGGAGGTGATAAACATGAAATTTATTGAAGAAATGGAAAATGTTAAGGTTCTATGGTCACGGTTAAAGTTATAATATAAAGGTATAGAGTTGTATCTCTTTAAATACTAGTAGTACGAATACTACTTTGAGGCGTAGTCGTAGGACCTCATTTTATGGATAAACAAACATGTTTACTTTGACAAAACGTAGTAAGATTTTGTTAGGATGAATTAGCGTAAAATTTCTATGTATAGCCGGTGACAAATTCTTTTGCTGGGCAAAGGTCTTGCCCTATTTATTTCAAACCTCTCTATGTGACTAGATCTTCACAGTTTACACCATACGCCACGAAAGGGGTGTGATGATTTTTATGATCGATTTTTCAAAGTCTGAAAAATGAAATAGAACGCTGTCTTTATCATTCTAAGGATTAAAGCAGAGACAGGTAGCTTGAAGAATTTAAGACTAGCCTATTTATTGTCAAACATTCGCTGGTACTAGCACATAGTAACAAAACTCGATAGTTTAAGTTACCGTAAGTTTACCAACCACGGGTGTCAAGCCCTCAAAAATAAGTCAACACGAACACTTGGACAATTTGTAACAAGTTGAGCGGGCTTTTAATAAACGACCCTCGTTATAACGGCGACAATGTATTTTATGTTAATAGCAATGCTTTAGTTTCTATGTCATTTTGGTAATTAGCTTGTGTTTTATCAACCTTGTAAAACATGTTTTATCAAAGTCATCACTCGAGACGATGGTAAGATATATATTTTTAGCCGAAACGCGACGTTTTGTGTCGCCAAATGATTCACCAGACGACAATAGCGTTTCCTCCAGACCGAAGTTCTGAGGAACGAATTGAGAACCTCATCCCTTTTTGTAAAGTCCTAAATTTCTGTCATTTGTTTTGTACGGGTATCTCTCGTTTTTCAGCCTGCGGAATGATAGACATGAAGACTGCATGACGTCATTATCATTATCAACCACATTTTTTGTCCTTCCACTGTTGGGCGAGGCCTATGCCCATCTCTCGTTATTGTGGCACCGAAGTCTCAAACGTATCCACACAACAGACTCATGGCGTCATATACGACACTATAATTCCATATCCATCATAGTATCACTTTTGAATATTGTTGCAGATGCCCAGTCACTTTCATAACATGAACAAGATTTTTCCTTCATAAAAGACATTAGGCAAGAAGCACGTACTTCAGTCTCTGCAGGTCTCTGGATGACACAATTCTTTGATAGCGTCCAGGCGTGACACACTGGCGCTCGGGACTTGTGTAGTCAACCGATAGACAGTGTACAAGTTAGGCATCTTGAAGATAGCGCTTTATTATTTTTAATAAATTAATTGTTCCTCGATTGATGGTTTATAACGGAATAAATTTTATTTAAAATTCGAAAACTGAATGTTATTTAGAATAAACTAATCAAATTATGACTTTTAGATGTGAGGTAAAAAAAAATAGTTTTTTGTAGCCTTTTAGCTAGTTTAAATAGTTTTTAGTTTTTATAGTTGAAGTCAGCATTGACCCGGAGGTCACAAGACATTAAAACATAGTTTCGATTCTATAATCAACCAAGTGTATTTCAATGTTACAGTAAAATGTAATATTTACACCAAAAAGGAATATCAATCCAAGAACCTTCCATTTTCCAAGAAATTGACGCCAGAAAACCTAAAAGAATTCGTAAATAACGGTAGCCAACGGAGTGTAAAACATTTCCACATTTAATATTAAAAAACAATCTATAAAATGGCCGATATAGTCACCTGAAACTTACAGCGTAATTTACCAGACAATGGCGTAGTGTGAAATCGTAAAACCGAAATTGGTTGGCTGAAAACAAAATGCGTTGTATATGAGATAACTATGGCTTTATATTAATTTCACAGCGGATAAACTGTGTTTCACGATGCTGTAAAAATAAGTTAACTTTCCAAATGGATTTTTAATTATATTTTCGTATTTTGCCATGTGTTAAAGCGGTCATATAAATAGTAAATTTGCACGCTTAGTAGGTACCTACATAATACTTTTTTGATGATGACGGAACATGATTAAAATAGCCTTATTATAACAGAAACATTAATTAAAAACGGTTTTAAAAGAATAAAGACACACGAAACCAAAAAGTCAAACAATCATTTTTTTTTCTATTATATAGCAGTTGTTCAGTGTTCCATTCAGCCACACAAAGGCCGATCGAATACCCTCGATATTTTTAAATTTCGAACACAATATCCAAACTTTTTTTTCAAATTGTCGTGTGACAGGCGTTTGATAGACTACTATACACCTATAATTCCTTTTTCGTGTGAAAAACGGCGCGTAAAATTTTACCGCTAACGTTTTGACGCCATTTTGTTTTTGTTTCGAAAATGCATAAAACCTTTTGACATTGATATTCACGGTGTTTTATTTAGAGCAGCGTTTCGCTTTTTTTTATGGAATGGTTTTCCGTTCTATTTGCTGTGAGCTTTTTGATGCAACGTGGCGACGTTGGAGACGTAAGTGTGATTTAAAAGTAAACGAATACTCTACGGACAGTGGACACATATGATATGGGAATACTTTAGTGGTTTCTTAGGTTTACGCGAATGTTAGACATTGAAATGAAACTACTTTTACGGATTTTATCGCGGTTTAATTTTAGATTTTAGTTCCCGACGTTTCGAAACCTTTGCAGGTATCATGGTCACGGGCAGACTGAGATGGCGTTCGTCTTGACAGAAGATGTTGCTCGTTCTACCTTCATATTTTAATTAATTATTTGTGGTCCGACCTACGCAGTATGAGCTCACTGTGTCTTGATGTCTTGCAGCGCTGCTCTTGGGTTTGGCCTTGAGTTTATTTATTATTGGATCCCAAGTAAAATATGAAGGTAGAACGAGCAACATCTTCTGTCAAGACGAACGCCATCTCAGTCTGCCCGTGACCATGATACCTGCAAAGGTTTCGAAACGTCGGGAACTAAAATCTAAAATTAAACCGCGATAAAATCCGTAAAAGTAGTTTCATTTCAATGGGAATACTTTATTAACTCTATATTATAACCTTCTGGGACCTACGTAGTGCGTAGTCAAAGGGTAAAAACGGAACCCTATTACTAGCTGATACTCCTATCTCTGCCTCTGTCAGAAGCTGTATCTTATGAACCGTCATAGCTAGACAGTTTAGGTACCAAAATTTTCACTAATGATGATAAAAATTAAAGTAAAGCAACGGTTTAGATCGTTCTCCCGAAAGCCTACTTGTAAAGAACTCTGTCGTGAGGCACTTCACTGTTTTCTTTTCATTTTAGTTGGTAGATATTGTTTCTTCTCAATATTTATTATTAGTAGATTTCCTAAGTTTTTATTGCAACTTCAAAATGTTCCTTTTAAAATTCCAATCACCAATAAAAATAAACGTATTTTGAAATAATTTGAGCCGGGTTGGTGGTGGCTGGTAGATTGCCACATACTTATATGAAAGGTAAATATTATTGACGCCGGGTCGGGGAGCGCCGTTCGAATGATATTCCAGTCGATATTATGATTTAGGTGCAGCTTGCCACAGAAATAACTCGTAAACCGATCTATTTCAAATATTAATTTCAGTATTCAGAATAGGTATAAGTTGAAATATTATTTTGCTGTATAACCTTTATAGCATGTAAAACCAAGTGGTTAAGGTTACTGCGCTCCTGGGTGTGAAGATATAAAATCGATCGAATCGATCGAGTGATTCTCGCGCAGGACAAGCTATATTGTGATACAGAAATTAGTGTTCTGAGTCTGAGTGTCTTTGCGTATTTGACTTGAATGTTTGTGAAACCTCCGCGACATAATGATTAAAATCCGAAGTGGAAATGTTAAAGGTTTTTTAGTCCAGAAGGCCAGAGTGTTTGTGAAAGAAATAGGAAAAAAAGAGATGCTGCTCTATATTCTGTTCATTCACAATTGCAATTGTTTAAAACATTCCAGTAGGAACCTTGATATCATAAAGTATTGAATACTTTACGTACTTAGATTGGTTTGTTTCACTCAACTATAAAACACCCTTTATCGACAATGACAAGAGTTTGACACTTTAAAAACTGTCAAAACTCAAAAAAATTAAGAGTTTTTAATTTATTCATTAAAAATTAATTAACCAGTCCAGTGTTAACAAAAGTAAGATAACATATTTATTAATAAACGTAACATGCAAGTACGAAATTAAACCATTTTTCACAATGCAACTACAAATATAATTTAATTTAAATTTCCTCGCATCCAATCCCCCAAAAAGTTTGGTAACCACAACTGAGTATAAAACATTGTGTAGCAAAACTGCACTAAACAATATCGTGATATTGTTTATGAAGTCCGTAATAGGGCAAAGTTGTCCATTTTGCGGGCTTACCATAAACTAGAGCTAGTCTGTCTAAGCGCCGGTAGAGTACCTCCTTGCGAATTATTACACAGTTTTACTTTAATGATAAGATAATAGATTATGTTTATTGTAAGAATATTTTATAAAATTACTCGGAATTTACTCATTTAATCATATCGTCAAAATCAATACTACTTATATGTAATTTTTTCTTCTGTGAAAATTGTGTTTCTAATAAAATTATTAAAAGACTGTTCGAATTTATGAACGAAGGACGTAAATGTCGCCAGCCAGTTAGGTATTAATCATGGTGATTAAATACCATAAGTTTATTCTATTATTGAAAGAAGCTTGAGACAATTAGAACGATATTTATAACTCGTCATCACTATGTACAAGACAAATTATCAATATGTCTACGATAGGCTGAATCTAATAAAATTACCAAAATATGTTCTCATTTATAAATAAATCACTATTTACCATGTCAAAAATATCAATCTAAACGACTATGAAGTTATAATTGCAAAGTAAATACTTAATTTGATCGACGACACATTTTTTTTAATTTACATAAAAGATGCACAAGAAATGAGAAAATTCATTCCATACTTAAAGGCAAAGGCAAGTCCTCATTCTGCCGAGCATTTAGCAAAAACGTCAGAACCTACAATCAGGCCGTTGTATCTGATTTGCGGCCATCGCTGCGGTCGCTGGTAAATGGCAGGACTAATGATCCTGGCACAACAGAAACATTACTGAATCTAATTTCCTTGCATATGAGGCCAGTTTAAAAAAAAATATGTGTTTACCTCCCCACCTAACGAGTCTCGGAAAAGTTCCATTTTCAAACACACCTATGTGGGTATAAGCCGGTGGAATTAAATCGACGGTTGACTAAAACGGGTGTTGTAAATCTGGAGTGTTCTTCATTTGGTCGGGTAATACTACGGTACAGTATGAAGGTGCAAGCGATTGGTATATTTTATATCAGTGCGCCACGGGTCGTCGGTAGAGGCGGGCGCTTTGCTCCTGAATTTCCCGATTTTCGTCGTGTGTGAACTTTTAGTGTTTGCGAATTTTGTTTGTGAGAGTGTTCATTTATTCCTGATAATAAAAGGATGTTGTTAGCAGATTAATAAAAATACTGTAAGTAGTTTATAAACCTATGAAACTTTTTAGTAACTTTGTTTTAAAACTTTTGATTTATTTTCTAATAATTAAAAAAAAAACGTTTTCAATCAAATGTGATATTACAAAATGAACCAATAATTTAACGATAAAAAAAATAAGTAAAATTTAACTGTAAAAAGGCTGTATTCTAACAATCGTACAATTACGTACATGTGATTTCTAGAAAGCCTTTTTCAAAGAAACTTATTTATAGAGTCACTGAAGAAAATAGTTCTGTGGAAACTTACCAAGCTACGGGTTAATCTTGAAACAGATTTATAAAGAATAACTAATTCGCGAAAATCTTTAGTAATTAAGGTTATTAAATTAAACAGTTTTAATTTCAATAATAATATAATTTCATTGCATGAAATGATATAAGAAAAAATATGAACTTCCGCTCAATGGACTGGAAATTTTTGGAAAATATTAATTACTCGTAACAAATTTTCAAAATTAATATTTTTGATTATTCAAATATAATAAGGCTTGTATTAAAGCCAGTAGTGGAAGTTCTATGGTTGTATTATAAAGCTGTATAAAACAGACAGAGTACATAATTAAGTAAACGTTGCCATAATTGACTGCAAAAAATATTCGTGTTTGTTTAAAATGCATGTTGTCGTATTAATTAATTAATTAAATTATTATAAACACATTTAGAAAAGACCTTTCCGCTTGGAATCATGTTTTGTAAGTATAATAATTATAACATTGAGAGCCGATTTTTTTAATGACCAAATAACTTTTATCTGACGAACAAGTTTGACGTTTTGACAGATTTTGTAAAGAAAATATGTCAAACGCACATATTTATTCCTCAGATAAAAGTTATCTGACTATTGAAAAATCGGGCCTGAATTAAATATGTAACATAAGTATCAGATTTATTGATTGGATAATTTGCTGGGATATCCAATGGTACACAAAAAAAACGTCTTTTTTATTATATTTATAAGTATAGTTGGCAAAGAGTCTTAAACTGTTTCCTGATGCAACTGTTTTATTTTGGTTCTCGTCTAGAATTGGTCCTGAAAGCTTGGACATACTTGTATGGAACCAGCTTATAAAATCGCAATTATAATAAAAATGTTTTTCACTCCTGTGAAAAAATTAAATGCATTTAATTGTAACTTTTGTGGCTATGGGCGATGGCCCAGAAGTGGGACATATGTATGCGCCATGCACATTTTAATTTCAGATCTCTCTTTAAGGACGTTTTTAACATCCGTTGTTAACCAAAAGTCATCGATAAGCTTATCCGGGTCAAGTGGTTATCGGAATTATGACAATTAGGTTCCGTATAGATAAGCTTTAGAAAATTATGCCGGATTAGAGGGTACTCATAACAACCGTTTCTCAATCTTTATTTTTTTGTTTTTCCGCAACAGAGATATGTCTTTTACAAAATTTATACTATCTAGCTATTACGGTTCTTGAGATACAGCCTGTTGATAGGCGGACAGACAGCGGTGTCACTATGATATTGTTCCGTTTTGCTGTCGTAGTCCGGAATATTTAAAAAATGAAGTCGAACATTAAAATTCCTCCATTTTAAACAGGTTAAAAAATAATAACGTTTAATATCAAAGAACTATTTTTTTTTGTAAAATACGAAATAATTATTGTAGTGAACTCATGCCATTAAATCTTAAAAAAAACATCTGCAGATATGCCCAAAACTTATTTAAAAAAATCCTTGTTTTAAATCCCGAAACAATTTCGAAAACATCGTTCGGAGAGGCTATATTAAGCTCATACCATAGAGCCACTTCACTCTATTACACAGACAAGACGTCATAAAAACCAGAGAGAATTCTTTTCTTTTTCAAAACGTATTCACATCGATGTTGCTCGAAAGAAAAAATATTAAGTGTATTGCAGATTGTTTCTGGATACTGCTGAGTGCCAATTGAGAGATGCGAGCTCTATGGTACCCGTAAACAAAGGGCATAAAGATGATAGGATTGAGAACCCGTTCTCATGCCGAACTGGGTCTTGGTACATTTATTGTATTAAAAAAAAACAGAAAAGTGTTGCAAGCTTTTTAGTGAGATGAAAAATTTTTACGAAATTTAACAGATTTCTTATTTCGGGCCCGTTGCTGTGGAAAATTTTTTTTTCAAGTAAACTCCGTTTATAAGAAAAAAAAATACTTACGTCGTACGGTTCATTAAATATGCCATTTAAGAGAAGAACTGGGATTCGACTCATAACTTGGCAGTCTTAAAATTAATAATGTTATTTAAGTACATACTTTCAACATGGACTTTTGCATATATACCGCTTAACAGCAAATTTTAATCTATCATATTGCAATCATAAATGCCCAAAAACAAACCCATGCGATTCTACCTTGAAGTCATAGGGGTAACGCTGTCGGACTCAGTCTAGCTATAGCTTCCCCTTAACCGAGATGAGGTAAGAACGCAATGCGGTGGTCGTTTCTTCTCCTTAACAGTCTAGCCTCTCAGAGAGTTTCCACTTGTCCTTTGATCCTCAGTTTTTATGTCAGTAGATTAGTTACTTCCATTTTTACAAGCATTCTTCAATATCGGATTATTTTAATGAGTTTTGTTTAAGTATGTTAGGCTATCTATTGAGAGGAAAGCAATTAAAAATGGTTGGAATAAAATTTGTACATTAATCATATTGTCGGGAGCTTTCATGTGGGTTTTTCTGGTACAGATGTAAGGGCAAAGAGATAAATATGTGTATGTAGTGTGTATAGGAAGTGTGTCATGCCATCCTGACACCTCAAAGTAATATTATTGCAGTAGTGTAATTTCTTTGAGAGGTGCCGTCAGACCCTTAAAAATAAAAAAAAAGTTTGGATTGGGCTCTTGACTCTGAGAGCTTTCTACAAATATTCTTATGATACCCATTAAATATTAAACTGCACCAACCGAAGATTAACCACGATTAAGAATTTTAATAAAATATGCATAGTGAGATATGTTAACTGTCTAGCTATAATGGTTTATGTGATAGAGCCTGGTGAAAGTAAGACCTGGTTCAAAACTATGGGCACGGCAACTCAATAAATCTCCTAAAAATATTCATTACATATTATTAATCAACCATCATTTAGAAAAGACATCGACCTCATTTACACTAAGGAGCCCAAATCCATCCCTAAATGCCTAGAAGCATTCACCAAAGGAACACCGTCTATTATTCAGCGCAGGTTATACAAATGTAAGAATGCTTGGCCCTACGAGTATGTTTGGCGATCTCTCGGACTAATAGCTAGCATCCATCAGCTGGCAATTCCGTACACTGGGTTCAACGAACCTCTTTTTGTAGTTGACAAGGGTTGGATAATGATACTGGTCTCTTGAGTGTTGATAAGCAATGGTTGTAGATCATATTGTAGATTAGTGAGGTTTTGTTGTGTTGGTACTTGGATGTGAAACTATACGTTTATTTGTATTGTTGATCGGTTGGTCCAGTGGTTAGTGGTCCTGATTGGTATGCTGAAGGTCTTGAGTTCGATTCTCAGCCAGGATTGTCCTGGCCTATTTGTGTTATGTGCAAGATATTTTTTTCTGGATCTGGGTGTAATCTTTCTATTGTCATGAAGAAAAATATAAGTAGGTTTTAAAGTTGTCTAGTACTTGTAATACAAGTAGATGGCGCTGTGTGAAAGGTGTGAAACTTCATGTTATGTTAATTTTTGTATTTGATAAATTTTACTTGGTTTTCTTCTCAGTTGTTTTCTCTAAGTCACAAAATAAGGATGAAGTGTAATGGCGGTTATGTTAAGGCTTGTCTTAGTAACAAAATTATTCTTTTCAACGAATCGTTTTTTTACTGACCATCGAAAGCACTTCTGCCGCTTGAAAAGTGTAAAATTTTCATCCATTTTCGACAATTTATCGAGTACAATCCGCCCAAAAAATAATAATAAATCCATCTTCGATAAACAATCCTAAAATTTTACCAAGCAACCAAAATAAAGCTATGAAACATTAGAAACTATAAATTCAAGTTCTCCTCGGAGCATATAGCAGTATTCTGTAAAGTCAGAGTAAGGACCAAGGACCATACAAGCGAACCCACGTCGCCGGAACTGCGAATGAAATTTGCATGTATTACCGTACAGTACTTATGTAGTTGTTCCCTAGAGCTGGCTCTTATTGCAAATTCTTAAGCAGCATTTAACAATGAAGACCCTTTAACATATATGTACATGCCTACGTAGAACAATAGTAGAATATATATAAGATAGTTTGGGTAAAACATTTATGTAGGCAGTCGGCTAAGTCGCTGAAATAATATATCTATACTTAATATATAAAGCTGAAGAGTTTGTTTGTTTGAACGTACTAATCTCAGGAACTACTGGTTCAAATTGAAAAAATATTTTTGTGTTCAATAGATCATTCATCGAGGAAGGTTTGAGGCTATAAACCATCACGCTGCGACTAATAGGAGGGAAGATACAATGGAAAATGTGGAAAAAATAGGGTAGATAAATCATAACTTATATCTTCTAACCACGCGGACGAAGTCGCGGGCAACAGCTAGTTTAAAATATAATGTAATATGAAATCTTATAATATTCTACAAATTTCACACAAAGCTTGTATTATGGGTACTAGACAACCGATGAACATACTTAAATATTTCTAAATAACTACATCCAGACACAGAATATATGATCGTGCTCATCACACAAACATTTTTCCTGGGTGGGAATCGAACTCACGACCTCTGGTGTAGCAGTCAGGGCCGCTAAAATATACAAATATAGAATACTACTGAACTGAAAATATCCCACAGTCGAAGGAAAGAATCGGAATGATTTCGGGGAATCAGGTTTTATAATAATGTTTGCCGCATAGATTACGTTTTTTACGCAAAATTACAAGTATGATCTACATCTTCAAAAAGTGGAACTTATCTGCATTAGTTTCGAACCATGTGCTCAAAAATCCCATCAGCCGACCTAATTTTGTTATAACGTTTTAATAGATTTAAAATGAACCTTAACCCTTTGTAATAAAAGCTACGTTCACATTGCCATTTTAGCGTCTAACGCTGTTGTTGACATTAAAAATATAATCAAGACTTGTATAACCTTAAAAACTATTATGTAATTATAATGAAACTTCCACAGACTTGCTAAAAATTAGACAGGACGCCTAAATGTCTGACAAAATTTTCATTGTTTTTGATGTTCTAAGTTAGTTTTGATGCCTCTAAGTTCTATTCAGACTAACGTTTATTCGTTAAGACTATGTAATTTAGAATTCAAGACATGTTGAATATTATTGAGATATTGTGTGGCAGAATTTAGTGAAACTTTATTAATTAGTGAATGTTTTGGTTTAGTTTTCACTGAGAATTAAGTAGAATATTCTTCGTTTAATGAAGTATCTAGAATATTTAGTCTTAGCCTAAGCCTTCTGAGCACTTTGATAGGGATGATTCTTTGTATTGTAATTACCACATATTTATATATGTATTTTTGTTTATATATTGTTAAAAATATGAATGTATAGTTTCATAAAAATCTGAAAATAAAACACAACTAAAAACCAATGTAAAACAACGTTTAATTTAATTATAACTATGATCTAATTTAATTTACAAATATTCTCTCGGCCAGCCAAAAGCCATAACAAAAATTAAACAATTATTTTTTAACTCTCCGACACTTTAACAGATAATTCTCAAATGTTATGTTGCATTATAATTTCTAATACATTATCTTGGAGTTGTAGATCCAGAATAACTAACATTAAGCTGTCATTCTGTATCCCTTGGGAGCCGTGTCGAAACTCCTGCCTTAGGAGACAGAGTAGAAACTATGTCTGTGGATATATTAATGTATTCAACCTCATGAAGATGTGTGTAATAACGTAGAAGATAATATTTTGCCCCATACAAATATTTACTAAGAAAAATGACATCTCATTATCACTTGGTGTAACTTCAAATATTATGCTAAATTATAACTACATATTTGATAACTAGTTTAACAGACAAACGTTGGTGTGATTCGCGAATGCTTGTCCTGGGTCTGGGTTTCTTTGTGCATGTGACTTGTAATGTTTGTGAAACCCCCCGCGACACAAGGATTAAATGTTCGAGGGTATGCCTGTATCTTGGTTATCATTTCTTATAGACTTATACCAACTCTATTTAACTTGAATTTGATAAGAAATGATTTAGGTATATCAAAGTGACAATATTGTATATAACCTTTGGTTGAGTTTTATAGTTGGGTACATATTTAAAGTAACGAGAATACAGCAATGCGTCATGCAGGGTACTTATATAAATTTGAGGTTTAAGCGTTGGGAGCTTTTATCTTAACTTGTTTCCTTATGAAAAAATAATTGGGTATATGTATTTTTGTAAGAATTTCGGGAAAGCTTACTCATAATTGAATACTATAAATCAAAATTGAGTTTTAATTACCGTTAATTCATTTTTGTCATTTTTTCGTAGAAATTGTTGTTGGCAAATGGACACAATTTCGTAGCTTTTTTTATTTGTGACTGATTTGTTAATCACCCATTTACAAATTTAAATAAATTAACAAATTGCCAACCTCCAACTTTTTGAAGTCGGTCAAGAATTATACCGCAGTACCCGTAACTACCTCATAGGTAATAAGTCCGCATACATTATCTGTACATTGCAGAACTGTACCTTAATTTAATATTTATTACCTAATAACTTATACATGTCGTAGTAAAATCATCTGCAAGGCCGCTACTGCTCCATTTGGCTCACAACTGTATTATTACAACAGTCTGTTGCCAAATAACACCCGCTTTCAGTAAAAATTGCATCTTGAAAACGGCAATTTAGATAACTTTCGTATTACCATGTGGAGAAATGAAAGCAAACATTTCGTTGGATATTCCATGTTGGAGTTTGTGGATTATTTTTGTTTGGTAACACTGATTTGGAATGATAATTGATGTATTTAAGGGATTGCTAGATTATCCCGTAACTTGTAGGGAAAAGCCTAGCACGATATCAACAGCTCTTAAATTATGGTTATACATAGTTGTGGAACTACTGGAATAAGGGTAAAGTGACGTTTCGGTTTAAAAAATAAAGAACTCCGGCTCAAAGGAATTTAATCTTTGAGGCGAGGGGGTCTTCACAAACATTCAAGTAACATGCACAATGACACCCAGACTCAGGACAAGTATTGGGATTGAAAACGCCACAAGCAAGTCTAAAATCACAAACTATTTTTTATCAGGAACAAATACATTGACCAAAATCAATATAATCACAAAATCATAAATTCACACATATACACGTACTCATCTAAACATACAACGTTATAATAAACACTCTACTACAGTGTGTGTATCACCACATTAAAAACTGCTCTAATTCGACCTACAAACTAAAAGAGCGCAGACAAACAAGGTACTGTCACGTACAAACTTCTGATGACCATAAATACGAAAAAAAAACCGCTAAAATGCAAAACCAGAACTAACCCCGACGAATGGACTCATAAAGGGTCGCTTGATAAGTGTGTGGTCCCACTGCGAGCGGGCAGCGATAGTCATGACATAAAAGTAAATGTTGCAGCATTGACACGAAACTGTTTTGATCGGATTTTATTGTTCGTTAGTTCCCTCGTAACGTTATTTTAACGCACAAATGTAGTGTCTGTTGTTAAAGAATTTTTAATCTAAATCTACATCATTGAATGTAAGTTATGATTCAAACAAATAATTGTAACGAAAGCTGCGAAAAATAACGCTATGTTGATGCTGTTTTTTTAAATTTCACATAAATCACTGGAATTTTTTGTTTGACGAAAATTATTCACTTACAATAGAGAAGTATGGCTATAATATTTACAAACTATGTAATCTATTTAATTATATACTTCAAATAAGATAAGTGAAAGTAAATCCACATCATCCGCGTCACCTACCGACTAGGGCTATTGTATAAGACTATCGGAATTTCTTTCCTTTAAGTTAAAACCATTTAACCTCCCAATTACTTTCCTAATCTTTATTGTATTATTTTTAAACGTCACCCGCTCGAAAAAATTTCATCCTTGGGTCGCGGGAGTCTTACAAACTTTCAAGTCACATACGCAAAGACACTCAGACTCCGTGCAAGCATTTTTCCTCATCATCATCATCCTAGCCCAGGCTGGGGTCAACTTCCAATCTTACCGGATGCAGCTACTAACCAGTTTTTAAAAGGGGCGATTTGTCTGAATTCCTCAACCAGTTACCTGGGCAACACGATAATAGTGTTATTTTCATGACATAAACTAACCCGTGTTTCGGAAGGCTTGTTAAATTGTGGGTCCCGGCTGTTATTTCTAAATCTTTGACAGTCGTTATAGATACTCGGAAGCTTGAAAATTCTGTCAACTACTCTAAGGGGTATCGCGTTGCCCATATAACTGGGTTGAGGAGGTCAGATAGGTAGTCGCTTTTTGTAAAACACTGGTACTTAGCTGAAACCAGTTTGACTGATAGCCGACCCCAACATAGTTGGGAAAAGGCTAGGACGATGATGAAACTAACCCAGATGCTGCAGTTCTAACAAGCACAAATCACTTTACAAAACCATGTTTTATCAATAGCCTACAAACCCATACCTACAACCAGCTTGCAAAGCGATTGATAAATCAATGATTCGCAACAAAAACACACGATAATAGTTTTCCATTGCCAATAGTCTTACTCTCCATTCACCAATTAAAAAAATACCAATTTCCATACCAAAATACGTCCTTCAAATAACAAACGCTGAATAAAAACTCATCCATATTTATTCAAACAAAAAAAAATGAAACTAAACCGCTTATTCCGTTGATTCAGCTATCAGTGTGGCCGCACCCTGTCCGAGCGTTTTCGATACAATGCAAATAGCAGTTCTCTGTCGGGCAGTGATAGGGGGTATTAACATACATTGCGGCCTGTATTCCCTAGTTAATCTGACCGTGAATGGGCCTCCGCAAAAATCTACGGAAACGGGTCAACTGTTTTTACAGCTCACTTCATGTTTGTACGTTTTTATGCAAGTCATTGTAATGGTTTCATTTGTGAAGCCTTTTAAGGCTGTTAGACTTGGCTAATGGAAAGAGAGTTTATTTAGCTGTCAATGGTAAATGCTAACATTTTCTTTCGTAACTGGCGGTCGGTGGTTTCTCTTTGCTTTTTATTTTTACTGGCGGACTAAATTGGTGCTTGTTTTTTCTGTTCAAATAAAAACAGTTGCTTTTGATGCTTCTAAGTTAACAAACCGCAATGTTATAAACGGGTTGTCTATTCTGCAGAATGAGAAAGCTCAATTGTCAGTATTGGCCCGCGATATGCTGTTTTTTTATTGAAGCCACCATGAATTTTGCACGACCTATGAATGCGCATTTGCGTATGCATGCATGTATTTCCTCGCCCAAAAAAATTACAAGCTATAAATTATTTATTGCGATGGTTTACTCAAGCGTTATTTAAGAGATAACCTTTTTGGATCAAACAGGCCTGAGCCTGGTCAGGTCTGAAACAGACTTGTCTACAGGCCCTTAATTTGGTTTAATTTCATTGTAATAACAGCCTATATACATCACACCGCTGGGCACAGGCCTCTTGCCTTATAAGGAAGCGTATTAAGCATGAATAACCATGCTAGCTCACTGCGGGTTGGTGATTTCAGATTCCAATATTTGGAATCCAGGTTTCCTCGCAATGTTCTGCTTCAAAGATTGTCAGAGGTATCATATATTAATTAAGAAAACATATATTTCTTTGCTAAAATCACATTGGTGCTTTGACTGCTTTGTTATCGACATTGCATCTCGTGCATTCAAATCTAGGCATAGAACCGCTAGACCATCACGGCGTCTATTTTGCGACGCTTATTTGATTACTCGGTATCAAATTGAAGGTTACAAGGCCTATTTTACTTCTGAGAAAATGATAAACCAACAGTAACTGTATTTAATACATACACAAGAATAAATAGCTTGTGTGGAATTAATTAAATGTTTCGATGCTTACCTCACAAAGTTCCTTGATGAGTGATTTGCGTTCGCAAATATTATTTAACAGTGTTTTGGTAATATGTGAGCGTACTAGCTTTGTTTGGCTGCTTTGTCTGCGTTTGTACCGAAAAGTCGAGCTGTGTCTGTCTGTTACGTTGTAGCTGATCAACTACTAAACCGATTTTGATGAAGTTTTTCTAAGGGATAACGTGCTTTCTAATCTATATCTATACTAATATATAAAGTAGAGAATAGGTACCTACTAATTCTGATAAAAAGTTCTTGAACAATTATAAAGCTGCGCACTAAGGAATTTAATTGAAATGTGAATTTTATATTATTCTTGTTCTAAGCAGGGATTGAACTTGCGAAACGTCGCGCAGTGGTGACCTACAACACTCGGCTATACGTCCAATCAACAACAATTCAATACATATTTTTTTTATTATTTCTATAATTACAACTTCAATACCTCGCTGTATACAACCTATACCTACGCTTTGGCTTATCAAACAATACTATAGTATATACAGACACATACTTACTAATATACCTCCTAATACCTAGAGCCTTGGACCCATAAATTTAAATTTCCTCACCCGTGTCGCTTGCCAACTAAGCTAATCCCAGTTGTAAACCACTGTTAATGTTACTATAAACTTAGTTCTTTCTCCCTCTAGTATATTAAGTAGGAAAGGGACGGGTTTACCCACAACTTCCACCAAAAAACTAGTTTCAAAACTGTTTTATTTTCTCTAGTGTTTTTTTTTTATTGTGAGATAAATTCATGCGTGTAATTTACTCACAGCCTGTTTTTGAGCGACCTATTTTATAGACTGGATTCAGATAATTTGCACACTGAAAAGCACATTGATTTTAAAGACATATTGTAACATTAAAAAACAGTGTCGTGACTCCCAATTGTGAGCCCCAACTTTCACTTTTAGTATTTAATTTTGTTGTAATAGCTGCGGCAGAAATGCACGAAAAACTAATGGTTTCTTAGATTTACGCGAATGTTAGACATTGAAATGAAACTACTTTAACGGATTTTATCGCGGTTTAATTTAACTAAAATCTTAAATTAAACCGCGATAAAATCCGTAAAAGTAGTTTCATTTCAATGCACGAAAAACTTTCTAGATATAGTAGTTTTAAGATAGAGCCTGGTGACGGACGGTAAGACGGAATACTGTACCTCAGTACCGGGCTTCCGTACGGATATGTTTCCTAAAAAAACCTTTTGCACAGCTACCTTAGAACTGTGACAGAAATTATAAGTAAATATATGATCAAATGATGTAACGGTTTACTCACGCGTATTTATCGGGGTAGCCCGACTAGTTTCGGACCCAACCGGAGTCCTTAATCATGAGCAGACGCGGCGGGATCGCGAGTCGAACTGTTCCGTCAGTTCCGTCCAGGGTCCGAAACTAGTCGGGCTACCCCGATACATACGCGTGAGTAAACCGTTACATCATTTAATAATGAATCAGTCTCACGATAGTTATTATAAAAATATAGTAAATATATGTTCTCAAGAAAGCGATAATTTGCCTACGATTATTTATTAGTCAATTAACTGTTATGTATCATTATAATTGTTTTGAAGCAAGTTATTCCGTCCTATACACATGAACGATATGGAAAGTTACATGCCGGTGTCTTGCGCACGCCTTTTTCAATCCACCCTTTAGTTAATAAAGGATTTTGCTTGTCAAGGATTATTCTTAAGTCCCGAACAATAAGTCGAAATACGAGTTTATACCCTCGCTTACACAAATTATTAAGATCGGGATACACTAGAGCGTGCCCTTGTAATGTAACATTCGCGCCAATGGGGCCTTCCAAAGGTTTTAGCCCGGATATCGTTTACAGCTGCTAACACGTTACCCCCCTTTAGCCAAGTCGGATAGAATAGCCTACGTGTTACTCCAGGGTGTCTGCTACCTACATGCCAGTTTTCCTCAAAAACCGTTTAATTTCACCAGCGCTCCCTTCAGCATTAACGTGCTTCTCTAGGAAAGTGTCATTTTTACAAACTATTCTATACTTCTATACTAATATATAAAGCTGAATAGTTTGTTTGTTTGAACGCGCTAATCTCAGGAACTACTGGTTCAAATTGAAAATATCTTTTTGTGTTGAATAGACCATTCATCGAGGAAGGTTTTAGGCTATAAACCATCACGCTGCGACTAATAGGAGCGAAGATACAATGGAAAATGTGGAAAAAACAGGGCAGATATAAATCACAACTTATATCTACTAACCACGCAGACGAAGTCGCGGGCAACAGCTAGTGTCATTATAAAATACTTTAAAGTACTTAAATAGCAGTTCAAAGTGACGTGACACGTGTTACGACACTCGTTACTTATTGTTAAAGATTGTATTAATATCAATTTGCAAACAGAACAGCGCTGAAATCATAAAATGTAACAGAAATATGATCGTTGATTCGTAAAATTAGGCTTGGTTCATAAAAGGGTGCTTGGTACTCTAAAGTATTTAAGAGAGCGGTTCGTTGTTATGTTACAAGTAAACACTCTAGTGTTACATCACCTTTACGCGACATGGAAAGCGCTATTTTTAATTTTATGGCAAAGTTAACCTTTGTTGAAGGTTGTAATGCTGCATGTTCGGCGGCATTTATGTTTCAAGTTCACTGGCTTCCAGTTAAAATCGTGGTTAATATGTTAACTCGTGTTAAGTTTTTAATCGTAAAGTTTTTAGTTAAAGGGTGTGTGGTTTTTTTAATTGGTAGATATGAATAAGATTTGTGTCGCTGATTTAAGTTTTTTTTAGATTTTAATTTTATTATCGGGGCATTGCTCTATCAAAAAACAATTGAGACTGTCAATGTAATGTGAGGTGTGTTAATTATTTTTTTGTAGAGCCTGTACTGCTCACAGCTGGGCAAAAGTCACCTTTTTTCTCTTCCAAACCTCTACCACAATACGCGATTTCTGGCCACATGTGCCTCGCATATCTAACAAGATCATAACACCACCGATGTCCTTTCTCTGGCGTCCAGTGAGTGACGATCTTTGCTCATCGCTCAGGCTGTATTCGAGTTACATTGGCGTTAAAAAAAGTTGAATACATTATATATAATCTTTTCAAAAACTACGTAAATTCATCAGATACCAATTTAAACCACCAACTAACAAACCAAAAATGAATCTGTTTGTTTGTCTTCACCTCTTACTCATAAATTTATCTGAAACAATGTTTTCAAGTCGTTACACTATTTATTAAGCTAATATCATAATTGAAGTGCACTCAAACTTAAGTTAACGTTATTGAAGTTGCGCCTTAACTGAATAGTTTTGTACTTATTTGTTTTAAAGGCAGTAACAAGTTTAATTTCACATAAATGATTTATC
This sequence comes from Trichoplusia ni, assembly GCF_003590095.1. NCBI lineage: Eukaryota > Metazoa > Arthropoda > Insecta > Lepidoptera > Noctuidae > Trichoplusia > Trichoplusia ni. The sequence goes on from NC_039493.1 coordinate 4,456,890, forward strand.
GACGCTCAAAAGCTAGAGTTTAGTAATATTTTATAGTTCATCGCTCATTATTTTTTAATAGGTATTGGGTTCAAGAGCCGGCAAGGAGATAAATACGAAATGTTTTAACCTTTATGTAAAAAACTTGATACAAGTTTGACCGTTTTGTCTTTTGCGAAATGGAGTTTTATTTAGGTGTATTTCTAACAGTGCTCTTAGACGTGTTTATGTTTTTTTGTTTTAGTGATTTCAGGTTTCAACTACTTACATGTACATATTATATTGTTAGCTATTGTGGAGTTGTGTTAGAGTTGACAATTAGCATAATATCTGAGACATTTAATAAGTTTTATTGTTCGAAGGCTGATTAGGTAAAGTTAGATTTTAACTAAAATCCGTCTCGATTGAATCTTATTTTTTTTATCATAAATGTGTCCCTACTGTCTGAAATATTTGTACTTAAAGAGTACAAAAGATTTCTATTACTAAGTCACCGAGACGCTGTCAAAAATTAAAATCGCGGTTAAGCAAATTCATCACATTTTTCATAAGTTTGAAGAAAGTACCAATTGGACACCCATAATAGGTACTTTCTGACGTTTTCACGCAATTGATATTCTGGGTAACACTTGCCCGGTTTTTAATGTAATTTTCTTTTGTTTCAGGTAAAAACCTTCATAGTACGCCAAAAGACAATGTAGTGAGTTATGTCAAAATGACAGTTCACTATTAAAATCAAGATGGCTGGTGATTTCGGCGGGAAAATGGCGTGGCGTGCGCTGCTGTTTGCAGTGCTGTTAGATAATGTAATCTGTCAAGTGGGCTGGACAGAAACGAATGAAGATTTAGGTAAGTTTCTTTTGAAACATTATTAAATGTTTTATTTGCAAAATGTTTACAGTGACTTCCATAAGGATTGCCTTGATTCAAATTTAAATCATGAAACTGTTTACTCAGGCGTATTTATCTCCAGTTGTCGTCTGAAACTAGTCGGGTGATCCCGATAAATATGCGTAAGTAAGCAGTTGCGTCATTTTAATACGTTTTTTGCTCAGCACAATTGGACATGCCATCCCACGGCTTGTGTTAAGTAATGTGACGTAGGCTGGTACTATATTCATGGAAAAACTATTTGCTTGCAAAATATTATAGTTCAAATCTTATCAAGAATTATCTAAATAGAGAATAATAACAAAATAGTAAACGAAATAAGCTCGACATTCTAACATCCAAGTTTAACCAAATTAAGTTAGAAACGTGTTATCTAATTAATTTTAATGAAACCCAGCCTAAGACAAGTGTTGTAACTCACAATATTTATTAACTAAAGGTCACTTTTATTAATATTTAGTGTATTTAATCCTTGCCTGACCTTCATTGTAGCTGCTTTTGAATAAAAGGGCTATTGTGTGAGCATTAAGCTTTTGAATATATTATATATTTATGTTAAAGTATGGGATATAGGCCATGGAATTATATTGTTACTAGCTTTTCGCCCGCGGCTTCGCCCGCGTCGAGGTCGGTTGTATCGCGTTTCCAAGAGAACTTTTCAAAAGTCCGTGATAAAAACTATCCTATGTTCTTTCTTAAGGTCAACTCTATCTATGTACCAAATTTCATTAAAATCCGTTCAGTGGTTTCGACGTGAAAGCGTAACAGACAGACAGATAGACAGAGTTACTTTCGCATTTATAATATTAGTAGGGATGTTTACAATAAAGTATGGGCTGGGATAAAGTTCATTGGAAGTTCAAATATAATTGCGAAAATTAAGAGTTTTTAGTTTAGTTGAGGTTAGCTTTTTAAACCCAGTCGCGATTCCCACTCGCGTTAGACAAGTTGTTTGTTAATAGAATATAGCTTCTTTGACTCTCATATTTAGTCCTACAATAAATAATGTTATGTTTCAATTTGACCACAGATTTCCGTCCCAATTTCAATATAAAGTATAGCAAAATAATTTACTAACCATACTCTCGTTTGCGACCGACCACAGCTAATAGGGCTCAATTGTAAATCATTTATCATTTACAAGTCCGCAAATTTATTATTTTATATCGTAAATTTTGTTATTTCCAAATCATGATTAAATTATATTATTGAACATAGTTTGTTAATGGGATCCGATGGAAATACTAATTTATTGATGCTGGCTATGTAACGGCCGCCATATTGGGTATTGCCCGATTGTAATTAACAAAACTTGTGAATTTCATTTTCAACGTGTGAAGTCACTTTAGTAATATTTAATGGAATACTCATATTATTTGGCGCGAGTGTTAGTGGTATTGTTTTGTAAATAGATTTAATTTAATTGGTGGTTAATTAGTATTGTACTAGTGTAGTGCAAATATTTGAAGTAAGGATTGAAAAGCGAGTTCAGTAGAAATATGGTGAAGTTCCTCATTTATACTATTATGTATTACTAGCTGTTGCCCGCGACTTCGTCCACGTGGTTAGAATTTTTCCCGTTTTTTCTACATTTTCCATTGTATCTTCGCTCCTATTAGTCGCAGCGTGATGTTATATAGCCTATAGCCTTCCGTGATAAATAGTCGATTCAACACAAAAATAATTTTTCAAATCGAACCAGTAGTTCCTGAGATTAGCGCGTTCAAACAAACAAACTCTTCAGCTTTATATATTAGTATAGATAAAGAGGTAAGCTTTGTGACTTTTTTTGAAGGGTAGGTACATCTCTATGAGGTATCTCTGTATTTTCTAATTTTCGAAAAGCTATTATCAATAGTTAGTCATGGTATTGGGGCAGTCCGGAGCCAATAATTTTTAATTAAGGACTCCTGCACTTAGGTTTCGTAAAGAGAAAAAAAGCTTATCATCAAATCCCCACCTTTTGAGCAAAAGTCTTTTCCTTTATAAATTGAAACAGCTAAAGAAGAAAATTCTGCATAAATGCAACATAGCTATTTAAGCAAGTAACAATTCTCCTAAATATTGCTATTACTATCCTAAATGTTCTACAATTTACGAAGAATACTCGTGTTATCCTTAATAGTTTAATTAATATGCTAATCTGCAGAAACAGTTACCTGACACTGTTAGTATAATTAAAACATCATCCGATTATATTGATAACTGGAAATTGCAAAATAGTTACGGAAATTCACTTTTATGCATGCTATCAAGATACCGGCAAAAACATAACATTTACTTCGAATGTAAATGTTATTCACGAATCCAATCAAATGATGACTTAGGACTCCCGTTGGGTCCGAAACTAGTCGGAAAATCCCAATGAATACTCGTGAGTAAACCGTTGCATTGGTTTATTATAAATACAACCTTTTACGACTAGATGCAGCTTCCAATGATGCTTGTGATTACATAAAAAAATTGTCATTAACAAAAGTAAATTGATCGTGGTAAAATTTTAATAAAGATCCCTGACAGGAGCTGTCTGAATATGCTACAATTATCAACGCAAACGTTTGGCACAGCTTATAAACATCCTCATCACAAGAAAAGTAAACCCAAGACAAAAAAAACCTTCCATACAGATAAAAACAAAACAAATCATAGTGAAACAACTGTTGTTACCATAAAGCAGGATGGAACGCTCTCGAGATAAAGGTCCGAAGACTTTGTTTATTCACACATAAGGCGAGATTGAACGTGTTCCGTCATACGGCCGCCCGTAGGGTTCTGATCGACGATTGCAGATTGTGACGCCTAACCAAGGGTTCCGTAGATAAATCTTTAAAGCTTTGAATGAATTTATTTTTGAAGTATTCTTGACTGATTACTTTATGTAACTTATGTCGGTTTTCTCCAAGGGATGGGATTTTTGGAACTATGCATCTTGTTACAAGATGTGTACGGTTGTAAAGCAAATGTTTAGGCCTAGTACAAATAAAATTATTTTGTCGTTTTTTTTCGATTATGTTGGTATATTTTATTACACTAGCAATTGCAGTTTTGGATAGAATATAAAGTATTGAGAATGGTTTGGAGTCGTAATATTTCTTCGAAGTAGCGAGAAAATAATTTAACAAATTAAAGTAACAAATCCACTATTAAATTTGTTTATTGATTTATAGTGAGCCATGATAATTGCAATGGCAGTAGTGTTGTGTCAAGTCTTACTATGTGACGTGGTCAGGTATTTATAGGGGCTTGAGGTCTTTTTAATCGGCGGGAGTCCAACATATCTCCACGCTGTGGAGATATGGGCCACGCTGGGCCGTTCAAGGTGTCGCCGACGTTATTTAAAATTGCTTCAAAGAAAGGAGAGTCCAGTCAAAGTACTATGGAGAGAAATTCTTGTAAATGTATCAATTATGTTTCTCCTTAATCGAAACATTTTGATACCTTCAAGTCGAAAAGAAGAATAAAAGTGAAATATTAAATTTTAAGCGACTGACCTGTTTTTTTTTCGTCTAAAATAAAATACCTGAATTCTCAACGGCCTGATTGAATGTTTATTACTTTGCAAAGCTAGCTAGTTTATTACGTTATGATATAAATCTCACGCACTTATAACAAGATAAATTAAATATCTACACGCCTACCACGAGCTGTACAGAAAGAGTCTGCGCGGTGTGGAAGCAGGACGCCGCTATCCGCAATGAATAGCGCTGTCTCTTTTTCGCAACGATTAATACCTTGCTTAAAGTCCTCATGGTAGTGATTCAAGGTCGAATTTATTATATGGTTCTTTCTAAAGCAATTCATGTTTATTTCTTAAAAAACAGTGAAAATCGTGAATCTCGTTTATGAAAATTTTAATGTAGATAATAAAACCAATAATAAGGTAGGTTAAATTAACTAATATCGATTTAGGAAATTGTTGGGGATTTTTTCCTGGTAATGCCTGCATGGGCTAAATTTATGTATTATTTTATTGCCATTTTTGTTAATTTCCGTACCCGAAAGGTAAATTCGCTCCGCTGTCATAACACATAATCTATACTAAATACTAAAATATAAAGCTGGAGAGTTTGTTTGAACGCGTTAATCTCAGGAACTACTATATATATAACTATAAATATTTTTGTGTGGAATAGACCATTCATCGAGGAAGGCTTTAGGCTATAAACCATCATGCTGCGAATAATAGGAGCGAAGATACAATGGAAAATGTGAAAAAAAACAGGGCAGGTATAAATCATAACTTATATCTTCTACCCACGGGGACGAAGTCGCGGGCAACAGCTAGTATTGCAAATAAAAATCGCGGTTTTATACTTTAAAAAAATATAGCCGACCATTATTTTCTACGTATTTCATTATCTTTGTCTTATTTGTTTGGAACCCCCAGTGCCACAAAACCGACTTGCACTTGACCGGATTCATTTAAATATAGCAAACTGTACTTTTCCTTTTTTACTTGAGCAATTTACTGTCAATAGTTAGTCATCAATTTACTGTTTTTCTTATCTATACTTCTATACTAATATATAAAGCTGAAGAGTTTGTTTGTTTGTTTGAACGCGCTAATCTCAGGAACTACTGGTTCAAATTGAAACATTCTTTTTGTGTTGAATAGACCATTCATCGAGGAAGGTTTAAGGCTATAAACCATCAGGTTGCGACTAAAAGGAGCGAAGATACAATGGAAAATGTGGAAAAAAACGAAAAATTATTTATCTTCCAGGGCTTCCGTTCAAAAATTCCTAACTTATATCTTCTAATCACGCGGACGAAGTCGCGGGCAATAGCTAGTTTAGGATAAAGACGTCACCCATACTTTGTCTGTCATTCAGTAAAAATAACAACTTTCAACATTTCCTAAATGTGTATAAAAAATAATTGCTTTATGTAGTCAAGCCAACAAAAGTTTGAAGACCGGGAAATACGGTCATGAGCAAATCCGTACACAAATTCATATTGCCGTTACAACCATCCTCAATGTTTAAACAGTTACAAACTTTCGATTCAAATATTAGATCACGAAGTCAAAGAGGTTCTAATCTTGATAAAATCTAAATTAAATTCAGTCGCTCCCTGTGGGGTGGGTCTATTTATAACTAGGTTTACAATGTTATATGGAGCCAAATGAGGTGGTCCAATATTAGGTCTGCGATGGACGCTGAGCTTTCAAGCTTTGGTTTATCAATAGGTTTGCTTTCAATACAGAGTTTTTTTCCTAGTTTCATGAATGTACTCATGATGCTCAGGGCTAAATCTTGAGCCCTAAGTACAATTTCGCTGTAGTTTTGATCGTAGAGTGAAGCAGTCTGGTGGTTTTAGCCGGTAAAAGACACCCACTTTTCCATGGGTGGGGAAGTCCATAAAGATTTCATCGGTAGAAAAACAAGGCCTATATTCAGGTATGCTTTAAAAAGCCCTCTACAACGAATTTGCAAATTCTATTAAATTTATGACTGTACGAACCGTAGCAGAAACAATAAAACATTATCTAAGAAAATGTTAACCGTCACACCATCACAGTACATGAAGTGGTGATAGACAGACAGATAGCGGGGGTCTTACTTATAGGATTCCTTAACCACCCTGTAGGCTTGAAACTTGGTCAGAGGATAGAACTGGCCAGGCAAAAAAACTGTCCTAATCGAAACTACAGGGACACATTGCTAGGAATACTTTAACTAATTTGTACATAATTCATAACCAAATATAATGAAATATCTTCAATTGGCCAAAGAACAAGAGAATTATGTATTTAATACGGAAACGGATACCATATAGAATATGAAACAATAGCGGTTTGTGTCTAAGGTTGTATGCGCCTGCCGTATAATAACCATGTTTATAATTGAATAACAAAGATTCATACTAGCTAGCCTCTTCGCTTACTTGGACGTTGGTTATAGCTGCAATAACGTAACCTTCCATTAATAAAGTCGAAAAAAGTAGCTCAAATATTAATCCAAAGTGTCAGCTACCTCCATACCAAGATTCATCGAAATCAGTCTTTCTAGCCTTTTATCTGTGAAGAGGTAACAAATAGACTCGTGGCTAAGCTATAACCGCATAAGTGATTCGATCACAGGTTAAGCTATGTTGGACGCGGTTGGTCCGTAGATGGGTGACCATCTTTGTCATAACGAGTTCCTCCGTGTTTCGGAAGGCACGTTAAATTGTGGGTCCCGGCTGTTATTCCTACATCTTTGACAGTCGTTACAGGTAGTCAGAAGCTTGAAAAGTCTGACGGCCTGTCTTACCAAGGCGTATCGTGTTGCCCAGGTAACTGGGTTGAGGAGGTCAGATAGGCAGTCAGATAGGCTCCTTGTAAAACACTGGTACTTAGCTGAAACCGGTTTGACTGGTAGCCGACCCCAACATAGTTGGGAAAAGGCTAGGCCAATGATGATGAGGTAACAAGTAGACAAACAAAACCACTCACTCACTTTCGTATATTATAATATACTAGCGACCCGCCCCGGCTTCGCATGGGAGCAATGCTAATATACTCTACAGAATTTCTTTAAAGTTTTTTATTTTGATAACATCATATCATCGCTGCATCGAAATTTAACAACTACTAATGTTATTCCACAACAATAGTACCTAAAAAAATTGTTATGGTGAGTCAACCTTAGGCCTCCCCTTTTTCGTGCCAATTTCTACGATCCTGTGCCAGCCGCGTCCACACCCGATCACTCGACCCGAGACTTTAACTATATCGTCGACCCATCTTGCATGTTGTATATCTAGTATTAGGTGTACAACAAATTCCTGTTTATATGTATTCCTATATCCTTGTCCTCGTCCTCATAGGTCCCTTACACAGCTTTCTCAGAACATGTTCAAAGTACTGTCAGCATCAAATATTGGTCAGAAAAAGCTATGAGATTTACAAATTACTAGAACATTATAAATGGCAGGAAAATATTGGTTCTGCTATAAAAGGGTTGATCCGTTGATGACAATGGTCTTGAACCATGAATTTCACAAAGAAAAATATCTTTCAAGTAAAAAGATTACATTAGAAACAAAAAACCAGTCTGTTGCATAGTCTGGACCATCCCCTAGCATTTTCCTTGCTATGTTGGGGTCAGCTTTCAGTCTAACCGGGTGCAGTTAAGTAGAGTTCAAGACTCAGCGACTGCCCATCTATCTGATCTCCTCAACCCACTTGGTCAACACGACACCCTCTAGTCAGCTGGTTGACAGACTTTCCAGTTTCTGACTACCCGTAACGACTGTCGAGATCCAAAAAAGTTCCAAAAGAAGATAAAAAAAAACAAGAGACAGATAAAGAACATTCTTCGTGAATGTATGATTACTATACACTTTTGTTGCTGGCTGTACAAACTACTGGAAGCAGGGCAGGACTGTCCCTCTCCACGAATAATTCAATTAGCACACGTTACCGTGATTTAGCTTTAGCCTCAGACGTTGGAAGGACGGGCATTGAACATGGCTGATTATATTACTTTTTAGGGTTAGGTACCCTTAAATTAAGAGCGCAAATCTCTTACTAGATCTTCGCTATCCGTCTGTCACTAGGCTGTATCTCATGAACAGTGACAGCTAGACTGTTGAATTTTTGGACATGCGTTTCCGTTGCATCTGTATCGACTAATATTACAAATTGTATTTCAGCAGTTGATGCGGTCGTATGGGCGACATTTATTAATGCCAATTTTTAGTCATGTGTGATTTTTTAAACCGTTAAGGTCTTCCCTTTCTCAGAGGCTGAACCTCTTTTTAAGAAAATTGTCTTATCCCATTGATTTTCCAATATTTTTGTCCTTCTTCTATTCCCTATCTAGGATTCCATCTTTTTCGGTACGGATTCTTTAAAATGAGATTGGTTAGGTTTATATCTCTAAGTATAAAGAAATATTTTCATATTTTCGAAGCCTGTTTCTCTATAAACATGCGAGAACTCCACATTATCCCAAATCCCTTGGCGTAGAGTTTTGAAGTTTCAAACTATGCGCTGTAACTTTATATTTTTGCTAAAAGAAAAAAGAAAGGAGCTATAAAACATTTTTATTACTGTAATTTACTCCTAGTGAGAACGTTTTTGTATTTACAATACTGCTTACCGTTACAAAATATATTGTTATCTTTTTTCTTTTTAGAACGCTGATCTAAACTTTCGGTTTATGCTGTTAATATGTAAACTATTTAGCGTAGAGTAAAGATATTGTATTTTTAAGTGTCTTATATTCTAGAACAGCAGTCCTATGTCGTCCTGTAGACCTAGAAGAAAATGGCGAGATGAGCTTGACTCTTTCGCAAGATACTGGCCTCTGCTAGAGAGAAGAGAAACCTCTGCCTTGCAGTGGGACACTAATGGGTGATAATGATGATGTGTCTTGTATATGGGCTTCTAGAAGTCTTCACTAGATATATGGTGCAACATAGCTGATTTTCAACCGACTTCCAAAGGACAAGGTTCTTCATTTGTTTGTATCTTTTTCGTGTTTGGTATCTCAGAACTTCGGTCTCGATGAACCGATTTTGTTGATTCTTTTTTCATTTAACGTTAAATATCTGTAATTTGGTCCTAATTATACATAAACATTTGGCGCACTACTTTTTTCATTATAAGTCGGTTAAGTATGTTTTTATCGATGATCATTTTTTACCATAGAAAATGAAACCTTAAGTTAAAAGTTTCCATCATTTTATACAAGTGGTTTGTAAATTCATTCATTAATTACATAACAACCTATTGTCAAAGTCATTTAAATTTCCATTCACGTAACGAGTTCCCAAAAAAGGTTTAATTATATTACAATTCCGTACATATTGCAACTCAGGGATTATTAAACATAATGTTTTAAATTATATTAAACAATAGCTTCATAATATCCGGTATGAGTTTAAAATTGAATTTGTTATAAGTTGCACGTGTTGGAGTTGTATGAAGTTGATCCCTAGGGGTACAACCCTCTAATCACTAAACCCCTTTTCATCCCCCTGCTCAAATGGGATGAATTTAAAAAAATGCTACACATTGTGTGTTTTGAGAGCTAAGTTTAAAATACAGGATGGCAAATTTATATTAGACACTCATTATACATTTTATGTATATTTTATTATGAAAAGCGTATTTGAAAAACTATAATTTCTACCAAATTTAAAAATGTTTGAAGTACGTAATTTATATATAAGATTATTATATAAGAAAAGTTAATTTTTGTGAGTCAATCTAAAAAACAACTCAACAGATTTTGATAAAACCATCCACAATCACAACTTCACCTAAAACCCAACAGCAAAATACAACCTATAATTTACAAAGGCAAATAAACAAATTCGCGACTGTCTATAACAAAGCAAAATAACAGACATTAGAATAATTGTGTCATAGTAACACGACCCTTACCCTAAAATTTCGTGGTTATCGTGACGCCGATTAGAGGGTCCATGTTTGGGCTGAACATTAACGGGTTGATATTAAAAATTATGTGACATTTATGACGTGAAGGGGTGACCCTGACAGTGATATGGAAAGTGAGAATATGAGTACATACGGACTTTCATTTAAGTTTATTTTTGAACAAGGGATGTGCCGAAAGTAATGACTGTAAAGGTTATAGATAAAATATTGCTTGTACCAATGACATTCAATATGAATGCGAATGTAAGTTTTTTTGTGATTGTTCTTAGCGAAAAATACTTTATCGATCATTATAAAACTTCGTAAATATATTATTAGAGGTGTTAGACGTAACATAGATTAATAAAATACATTATTTTTGAGCGACAATGACAGCGAAAATTTTCGTTCATCAAATATTTGGCCGTACTAATCGTTGCTTAACCTCGATCTTTATTTATGGTATTTGTTGTTATGGTTGCAGCAGAAATACATTATCTTCATCATCATCATTTACGTCTAATTAAATATAGCGGTGACGGACGGATAGAAAACAAATTTTCATAGATGAAGTTTCTTAAACGAGGTCAAGCAAGGTTCAGTACGGTCATAAATATGATGGGTAATTTTGATTAAATTTTTTCTCTCATTTCTATCATTAGCCTATTTATACGGTCCCGCAGTTTCGCGATTCCCCTCAGACTGGACCGTTTTTAAGATTTGATTTTAAAGAGATTTTATATTTTTTCGTTCTCATGCACAAGTTAAATACGACCTACGTCTGGTTAAATACTGTTGTTAAACGTTTTAAGAGTAAATTTCATGAAAAAAGTTAATCAAAAGGTTTTAATCCTTTCGTTTCATACAACAAATACCGTACACGTCACTTGCATACTAATTCGTATGAAAAAGGTTTCTCCCATTTAAATTTTATGTTCCTTTTGACGTACAAAATTGTTCTTTATTTAATTTTTGTAAATGTACGATTTGTTGGGGAACGAAACAAAAAACAGCTTAGAAGGTTGACTGGATTTATTTTATTAGCTTTTTTTTATCTTGAAATTATATTATTTGGAAGTTACAGCTATTTTAATCATGCAGTGTGTTTAATTACTCAATACTCTTATTGTTTGATAAGAGCCTTGGAAATTTGAAGTGTCGTAGGACAGAACAGCCTTTTGTCAAATGGAGGAGACCTTTGTTTGGCAGTGAGGCACCAAATAACTTTACAGGACAAAGATGTGGCTATATTAAGTTACTGCCAATTTAGTACCTAATTGTACAATTTGACTGCTCGGATAACAGAGTGCCATAAGTCACCATGCAAAATTCACTGATCACGACGCTCCCCACACCGATCTGTGAGATCCATGAACCCTTATTCTTTGTGCATATGCCTTGAATGTTTGTAAAACACCCTGCGACAGAACGATTAAATTCCTCAGTTCAGGAGTCATATCAACATTCCCCTGCCCTTATCCTAATTATTTTTATTTGGGGTCGGCGCAACATGTCTTCTTCTTCCATACCTTTCTATCGGACTTCATCCCACAAGGAACATTCTTTGCAGCTATATCGTTTTTGACACAATCCATCCATCGTTTCTTTGGTCGTCCTCTTCCCCTATATCCATCCACATCCATGCTCAACGCCCTCGCCTTCGGCTTCCTTAGGTTCAGGAGTCGTTTTTTAAAAAAATAGTCCACTTGCAGCCACATTGCTAAACGTTCACCAACGAACCATTTTAATGACCATCTTGCTAACTTTGAGCGTTGACTTACGTTAAACGGAAACGGTACCAGGATGCCTTCGGAACCTTTCCTAATGGACTCAAATCGTCGTCGCCATTTTATATAGTCTGACCCTTCCCTATGCAAACCTCAGAGGACTGGAAAATAAAGTCAAAAGACTTGTTTACAATAGTATGGATGTACGCATACCTAAAATGAATATTAAATTATTGAGCGGGAGACGTAAAACAAATGTCACAAAAATCTATATTGAAATATGTGTATTTGTGGTCAGACTCATTATTCAAAGTCTTATTTTATTTCCATCTATTGAAACAATATAACAGACCAGTAAGATTAAAGTTAAATAAAAAATGTTTGATCACTTCAAATACCCAGTTGTTTGGTGGTTTTGACGTCTTTTTATCTATAACAGCCGTTACATATCTACTAGACTACCAATCTAAATATTAAGTACTCAGTAAAATCCGCTATATAGGTTACATAGACAGTCGATGGATTAAAAAACAGTATTCGGTAACGATTACCAGCCAATCCTAAAATACCCGAACATAGCTTAATACACCTACAAACATTGGGAAGATTTTGATGACATACGTCATTTTCAGATCACATACATTAAGACTTTCAAATAGTATCTAATTCACGTTTATTGGCGTCTGTCCTCTAAGTTTGGTCCTTCTGAATTACCTCTACGGTATAAACTTTAATAGATTGCTCGCATCTGTGAAAGGAGAAAGCTCCAAATTATATTAAGGATGTTTATTTAGGATGTAAATATCAGACGGGGAATAGAGTGACGGGATAAAATGTTATTTACGTTTATTTTCTTGCGCGTATGTTAGATGCAGGGTAAGGAAGTGGGCGAAGTGCTTAAGTGTACTAAGAAGGTTTTAGTTCGGAAGTCAGAAAGTGGTATTACGGTCTTTTTTGAGTGTTGATGGTAGGGTGGGGAAAATTATAGATGGGACAAATAAGACGTGTTCCTGCTGCTTTTGAAGAAATTTAAGAATTTCCAGTTGCATCATCCTGTAATGTTATGTTTTGGGCACTGGGGAAGAAAAAATTGGCGTAAAAAAAGCCTTAAAATCTGTTTAAAAATTGCTTTCTTCAAAGTTAACAGTATTAATTTGGGGTTTTCGCTAATTTACGAGTATATTACATAATTTGTCCGTTCTCAACTCTTTTTAAAAGCCGCAAAAGTCTGAATTCTAGACATCTGGTTTCAGACGCCCGTTCTGAAAGTATTGCTTGTCTAAATTTCACTTTCTTTGCTAAATTAAATTCAAACTGTCATATAATTTGATTAAGGTTTAAAATTCCATAACTTAATAGTAAAAATCATCGAGGCAACACTTCCAATATTCAGAGAATTGTCTTCATATAACCGTTTCGCTTAATTGAATGCTGATATCCCATTGATGCGAGTGCATTGTGCTGAAGCTCTGCGTTTATGCTCCATTGGTCTTTACTCTCTGCTCAATGTGGCTGCCAGTGCGTAATATCACTAATAGATAGCTGAGGAATTATAACAAAGGGATTCTAAAACAAGACAATTATATACAGCTGTTGCTTGTAGCTTTGCCGCCTGGATGGTTTAACTGCAAAACATTGAATTCCTTTATTTAGTCGGATAAAATAGCCTGTGCTAAATCAAGATGTCAGCAAATCCATACCGTCCATACCGAAATCGGTCGAGCCGTTATGGTGTGATGAGGTAACAAACATACACACACATACAAACACTCTTAAACTTTTGCATTTATAAAATGAGCGTCAACAAAAATAATTAACACCTGAAAGTTGGGTGTCTACAAATATCCCTTTTTATAACATGTCTTTAGAAAAGATAAAAATTAAAAACACGATTTCCATCAGTCGTAATAATGAAAGCATTCCAAAGATGTACAGGATCAATATTTTAGATACAAATTGCAAAAATACAGAAACACATTACATCATAAATGAATCCAGAAACTCTATTCTCTATTCTTGCGTAACATTTTATATAAAAAATATTTTGAGTAGGTCTTTATTTCAACCACATCTAGGTTGATATTGTATATGATCAGACAAATGTTATGCAAATACCTTTAAAACCATTCATCTTGACTTAATCTCCCAATCTAAATAAAATCCCGTAAAACCGATCTTAATAAACCGATTCTAATTACAATATGTAACATCCTAATCGCCCGCCATTTCTGCAGTTTATACATAAACTGTTTGCAAAATGGCGACTGCCAATTACAACAAAATATTGTTCCCGCCAGGTTAATATCGTAAAGTATCGCGGATTATTTTAACTTCGCGGGTTGAATTTGTGGGCCATTTGGATTCATTTAGCATTCGTATTTGGTGTTGTTTTGTTAAGATAATATGTTAATTGTTTTGTGATTTATTGTTAGGTATTTAATGTCATAATAATATTATAAACGCGAAAGTTTGTATGTATGGATGTTTTTTCCTCTTTCACGTGAAAAGCACTGCATGGATTTAGACGCGACTTGGTACACATATAGTTTACTAGCTGGCCGACGAACTACGTACCGCCTAACAGTCTATGATCACTGTGGAGACAAAATATTAAGGGTGGACAACTATTATCATTTAGGGTTATGAAAAATAGATAGTAGCCAATTCTCAGACCTACTGAATACGCGTATAAAATTTGGTAATATTTAGTAAAGCCGTTTTGGAGGAGTACGGTAAATAACATCGTGACACGGGAATTTTATAGATAGAAGATAAGCAGGATTGACACATAGGATCTTTTTTCCCGATTTGATGTTAATATTTTCGATTTGAAGCGAGCGGATCCGCGGGCTACATATAGTAAACTAATATTCCCCTTTTAGGATGTCGTAGTTCCTGTTTAATATACAATTCACATACTATTGTGCTTTCTAGTTGACTTTGCCAGACTGAGCTATATTTTGAGTGCATCTGTCTGTGGTTATTTCTGTGAAACGACTTAATGGATTTTGACTAAAGAGGTCGTTAAACTGGTCTTAAAGTGTGTGGAATAGTGACTACATCAATTTAATTGTTTCCTACTGTATATTTATTCAGGTCAATTGTGTTAGTTTATGATTTGTTACGCAGGCCGTTTGCATTCTGTCAATTTTTATTATATAACCTCTTTGTTTGACTTAACCTGTCTGAAGGATTTTGTTTTTACTTTTAGACAAAATATAGTCGTGACGAAGCACACTCCAGACTTCCCTTCAAGAGGAATCACGTCAGAAATACGAATTTAATCGCGCCAACATTAATCTTGAACAAAAAATATCTCTAAGCCACAAAAATACAGACCCTAAGGAAATTATCCTACGAAAACTCCCTACAAAAAAATATTATGAGACAACGAAGCCTTGTACTTATACAGTATCTAACAATTGAATTGTAACGAAGACACATAATCAACAGCCGAAACTTCACAAAGAAATTGTATTACAAATAATGCGAATATTGTTATATCGATAATGAATGCGGTGGGCCCATCGGCACGTGCGCCCGAAAACTTGGCCGTTGATATATCAATACAAGACGTGCAGACATACTCTTAATCTGTATCGGTATTCTTTCAAAGGCCGCGTTAGTATTCATTGCGGGCAGCGAGAACATACTGCGAATTTCTAACGGCCCCCAGCGAGCAGACGACCCACTCGGGAACGACAAGAGCGATGAAAAAGTTGCTGCTTACTTATTTATTTTTTTGGATTCATCTCCCGTTGAATTCTTGAGTGGTTGAAGAGATTTTTGGAGAATACTGATGATGTTTTAATTGTATGCTGGATTATGAAGACGAAATAATGTTTTATGTGAAGAATGATTTATGAGAAAGTTATTAGCAATTTTCGCCAAGCTGCTATAGCATATTAAGTTATTTAGTCTTATGACTTATCTGCACACAACGCAAGGAATCACTCAATTCGATTGTCTGTTTCGTCTTGCCTTCCACAGCTTAAGATTTTTGATTTATTCTTTGCCTGTTTATGAAGGACATTTATTGAAACAAAACTAAAATTTCTAATGAAATAATAAAAACTTCTTTGACAATGACGTAACTTTGAATTAAAGAAACCTTTCTAAACACTATTAAAATGCTGTACTTGTACCATATAATACCATTCTGTCAAATAGAGAAAGATTAGGTAGAAGATCTAACAAATTCAGCTTTTTACTAATACTAGCAGTTACTTAGCTCGCTGCAGTCTTGTGCTGTAAGATTAAGTGCACTAGATCGAACACTCGGAATGATTGGACTTCTTTTGGACATTGGACAACTTCGACAAACACTCACCGAGTTGATAATTTGAGCATTTTGAGTTTCAAGTCAAAATACGTGAGGTAGATCTTAAAGAGATGGAGTCTGCGACAATCGGGAAAATGTCACAAATATTTTTTGTTATATACTAAATAAAAAAATGTATTTTTTATTATAGCGGCAATAGACGTGCTTACATAATGCATGAACATTTTTACCGTCCATCTATCACAGTTCTTGAGATACAGCCTTGTGCTAGACCGACAAACAGTGGTGCCATAGTATTAAGGTTCTTTATTCATTAACTTTTAAACCCTTAAAATAAGGACTATAGAAACAAAACTAAATTTTGATAGATCGCATTTTTCACAATCGAGAAGAAAGCAGCGGTAAACACAGTTTAATATATATTTAAAACCAAATAAATGTGCCTAAATAAAATAAATACAGAGACTGATTAATTAAATTCACAAATATACCAAACTAAAGTTTTGAATGTGCAGTATTTTATTCATAAACTGTCGCGTATTTAATTTAATATTCAGTGTTCCAAAGTTGTTATGTCCCAGTATCGAATGTACTCGCGAACAAAGTTGCATGTACCATGATTTATATTGCTTTAAATTAATTAGTGAGAAATTGTGTTACAATTTATAAATGGGTTTTATTAGGCTTCGATAAAGTATGGGTAAAATAGATACACCTATACAGCGCAATTTTATGTAGAAATAGCGGAGTGACGTGTGATGTGATGTGATTATAAAGCCGCTGAAAACTAGCGAAATTCATCAGCTTATTATTAAATGATGCAGGGGTTTTCTCACGCGTATTTATCGGGATTGCCCGACTAGTTTCGGACGCAACCGTAGTCCTTAATCATAAGCTGACGAGGCAATCCCGATCCCGAAACTGTTGCATCATTTAATAATTAAACATTCTCACGATAATTACTATCAAAATTAATCAGCCCAGACTTATATACTAAACCATCAATTTTTTAACAATTTGTTCACCCGTTAATATTCTGACTGCACCAATAATTGCATAAATTCGATGTAGCGTCGGCTATAAAACACATTATATTTAAAAATTTTATCTATATATCATCATTCATTTGATACAGCCTGTTGACCGACAGGCAGAAAGCGGAGCCTTATTAATACGGTGCCTACATAACTCTATACGTACGTATCCCCAAAAACAAAAAATAACTGCTTACAAACTGAAGACCAGTGTTAATACATGTACCTCGTCTGTTCAGACCTCATGCGAGGATGTACGGGTAATTTACAGCTCGCTGGATGCCGATGAATTATTTCATTGGTATTCAAAGTCGGGGCGCCTCCCTTCGAAGGATTTGTCGATAAACTACTCTGTAAGTGCTCTTAACAGCAGCTTTGCCGTGTTCATATGGACTTCCAACGAATACCTATTAAAAAGTCGCTTTTTCTTGGAGTATATTTTTTGGGCTACTGTTTTGCTGAAATGTTTACTAATGGACCATCATTTTCTTGTTTGAAAATGTTATCGATTGAATATGAAAATTTAATTAACAATTAATATCCAGTTTACAAAGACTTGTGTCCAGACCGGCTTCTTCAAACTTATTATATCTAAGAAGCACTATAAATAATCGATTCAACCCGAAAAATATTACGAAATTCCCGTCGTGTTGTTTTTCAGTATTTAATTTGGGTTAGAACACCAATGTATATAGAATAGAAGCAATTTATACGCCCATTCTAAAAAAACATATATCACACAAGTACCAACTCGATCGTTTTAGCAAAATTGCAAATCTAGTTTCAAATTTGATGCGTGAACGCTTACTATCGCATATCTGAAATTGCCGAGTCGTAGATATTGCAAAAATTGATGGACCTGTATTATGAAGCTCTGAACACTCTGATTTGAACGCTCTGCTTTCTCTGGAAAGGGGAAAACCTCCAATCAATGTCCATGGAGTAAAACCTTTTTCAACCGACTTTTAAAAGGAGGAGGTTCTCAATTTCAGTTTTTTTTATGTTTTTTACCTCTGAATTTTGGACTGAATGAACCGATTTTGTTGGTTTGTTTTTTATTTAACCTGAAATAGCTGTCATTTGGTACCATTTCATAATGTTCGGTTTAGTAGTTTTTATTTGAATTCGGTTGTATGTTGTTAGCCAGAAATTTAATTTCATCATTCTATCCTTATTTCCTCTTTTGTTCTTGCACATACACGTTTGGAACTGACAGAAAATTCATACGAAATTCAAAACGTTTGAATCTCCAAACTCATATTACCCAAGCAACGTACTTTAATGAGCTGTCAAGTATGTGTCTAGCAGTTAGGTTTTACCAACGGTTTGAAAGGCGGTATTATGCAAATCGGGCTTCGTCCGTCGGCGGACAGACCCGAATATTATCTCCATGCCGTGCTGTTGGGGGCTGAGTTTGCATAAATTTCTGTTACCTAAAGGATTTGCTGTTTTGTTTGATGGTGATATCCGATGATAAAGCATGTTTGAGAGAGCTTGTTTATGCACCTTTGACTGTAGGGACGTGTAGGTGACGTAATCAGCTTAAGTACTAAACTTAAGATATATGGAAATTAAATTTTAGATCTTGATGCTAACTATCTACTACGCATGTATTTTTTGACGGATTTCAATGAATGTCAGGAATATTTTAGATTAGCTGAAGATTTCGCTTAGTTTTGGATAGCAATATGTATTTTTTGATAACTAACTAATAGTCAAGAATGCTCCAACGGAAAATCCGCCTGGATTTTCATCTGTTCTAAGGATGATTTTTATTTTAGTTTTATAAACCTTTTTGGTGTTTGACTGTTTGGCAAGTCTCTCCAATTTGACTCTACACCCGTTATTAATATTTAGAAAATGTAACAATGACAAGTTACCACATTGTGCTCAAATGTTTATATCTGCTTGGCATTATTAAAATCGCGCTCCTATCGGAAAATATCCGAAACGTTCACATCGGTTACGGTTATGGTTTCGGGTAGATTTTTGTCTCGGATATCCGATAGTTTTGGTTACGACTACGAATCTCCATAACACCGCTTGTTACAATAATACTATCCTTGTTTTACCAGGGGAAAAGATTTTTCTTTTCTTAAAGTATTTAATAGAAAAAAATAAGTTGTGTTTTTTGTGGGTGCGACTTAATGATGATATTTTCTCTCTTATTTCAGAAAAAAAGGGCAGCGCCACGTCTGATGGTGAGTAAAAACGCATTTGTTATGTACTACTTAAGGTCTAGTTTTGTAGTTGCAATTCCACTAAAATAATAAAAAGACTAGATTAAAAATGCAACTAACACCTGCAGTTACATGTAATTTAAAATAGAATTATCATGAAGAATCTTTATCATGTCACGTTGACCAAAAAACCAAAATCAAAATTGAAACTCATTTATTAAAATAAGGCTACTAAGTATCACTTCTTGTAGGTCAGATTATATTGGACAGCGCCATTCACCAAGTCAACCGTTAATATGTATATCAACATATTACATCTATTTATTTCTAAGTTAAGATGTCATCATATACAAATACACGTAAGCGAAAAAATTACAACACTATTTGCATCAGGGATTGAAAGTACAAACCAGAATACATTTTTTTTTGTCAAAGCAAAACCATTAATTTGGGAACCCATATACGTTCAGCTTGGCTTAAAGCTTTCAATACACGAAATTTCAGAACCAAATTTCGTTTTTCCAAAAAAAAAAACAGTAAAATTCTTCCACCCTAATGATTTCACGTTTACCCAACTGAAATCGTCTAAATAAAAACGAGGGTCTCCACGAATACCAAACCACTGAACATAGTTTTACAACACACAAAGGGGTGTAGGTTTATAACCAATTTTGTTTTCGCAACGGAAGCGATAGAAGAAACTCTATATTTACATGCCACGGGGATCATTTCAGTTCAAAGTCTATTTTCTCACTTTTTCAAAGCAGGAAACGGTCAATGATGTCGCTTACATAGATTAAGGATGACGACTGGATATAAAAAGCAAAAATCAATCTTATTTTTTCTTCTTCTTTCTGAAAAACTAAAATTGACATAGATTAACTGTGTTAAAGTTCAGGAGAAGGGGCCTATACATCATCACATGATTGTGACGTCACGCGTAAGTTTTATTCACTATTATTTGACCAATTCATGTTTGCGGGCAAATTATAAAAAAAAACGATTGTTACATAAAACTACAAAAGCGACTCTGAAAAAAAATGTCATCATCCCTATTGGTTTCGGTTTCGGCCGAAACCAGTTTTTGGTATCGTTTGAATTTATTGTAGTTAGTTTTTCTTTTGAGTCCTCGATCGCATCAGAGAACGCCTTTATTCGGAGAAGTGAGGTCGGGTTTTATATTAAACCATATAAAACCGAAACGAAGAAAAATATTTTTCTCAATAAACGTTAGAGTAGATTTGTCAGAAGTGAATACAAAGATATTTCTCGTTATCCGGAGCATGGTCTTGTGATCTTTGACGCAAATAATATCGTTGAATTATATTTTTAACTGGCTTTTATAAATATCGAATCGAACAGATCCCACTGGATGCAGATATTGAAACTCGCTTTCTTGTATTCTGAAACTAAGATTTCCTTACGTTAATAAATAAATAATTACAAATCCACTTCACGAGAGTCACAATAATTTAACAACCAGCATATTTGAAACGTCAGACTATAACACCTAAATATTCAAATTACATCACAGCTCGTATCTTCACAGAATTTTCCAAAAAAGAAATCTAGTAAAGACTTTCAAATTACGATATTACACACATTTAATCATCGAGACCAAATTAATATTGCCGAAAGGCCGAAACCAATATAAGTCGCGCCAAGATCCAAATATCCGTTGAAACTACTTCAAATACATTTTCTGTGGAAACCACTCACTAAAAGGCTCCGTACTCAGTACACCAAGTCCACCTTCAAGATTACTACCTACACGTCGATCTAGGATAAAGTTCGCTGTTTCGGTATTACATAAAATGTTTGAAGATATTCTATAGTATCTTCACTTGTAAGTGCTTGTTTAAATTCAAGGCTAAAACGATTTGTCCTACGCGGTCTAATAGACAGCTTATTCACATGGTTATATACCTAGTGGTATTTATTTAGGTCCAAAATGTATTCTTGATTTTTGTTTCAGTCCTTCCTCTATGCGACTGATTAAGGCTGCTTTTAATCCTATTTGTGATGTTCAGAAGTTTCCCTGGAAATTTCTGCACTCTTCCCTTCCTCTTTTTTGGAACTACAAAGATTTCAAAGAAATAAGATAAAAGAAGCTATGACCCATGAGTTTGTTTCTGGAATGTCGACTTCTGAGAGCTTAAAAATAATTTGGTATGGAATTTATTTATTTATTTATTTAATTACAACGGTGAAAAACCAATTCCAGCAATTAATGGAAAGCGATATCTTTTATCCATATTATTAGTCTTATTTCCAATTCAAATTTCGACTTTAGTTTTTTTCTCCGTCCTAATGTTCTTATTGTTCTTTAATGTTTGCTGTTGACTGGCCTGTTGGGCTAGTGACTACTGACCCTGATTCCAGAGGTCGTGCGTTCTATTCTTATCCAGGTTAATTTTTTGTATGATTTTATGTAATTTTATCTATATTATTTGTGTATTTAGAAAGCTGTGGAATATTATATTATTTTAATATAGAAAACCGCTTGGATACATATAACATGAAAATGGGTAAAATACACAGGATATATTTATGTGATGGAATCCTTCGATTTTCTAAGCTAAAACAAGTTTCGGAAAGCAATCTTTTGATTCTATTCGAAAATGATTTCTGAGCTAGTGAACTGGGAAATTTGTACTGATAAAGACGAATTTTTGTTGAGAAAGCATTTTTTGTCGGGCAAAGAAATATACTTGTTTATATTTTTCTCGATATAAATTGGATTCAATGTTATAAGCGTAGGTTTTATCTCCTTAAATATTGAACAGAAATATGTTATAATTTGTGTAGGATGTAATATGATATGATATTTGGATGTAGGAGTAATTTTGTACGTTATCAGGCATGAATAGGATATGTTTTTATGTGTCCCGATCTGTCTCTACCATTTGACAGAAATATAGTAAGTATATTTAGCCGATGGACCCGATAATATTACTTTGGCCTTTAAGGATCCTTTAGTTAACAACTCTGGCAAACTGACTCTCTACGGAAAACCTACAGCGATAGAAATATAATAATTTTAGAGCTGTGTGTGTAAAATAATATTATAGACTAGTGTCAAAACCATGGGACAGTCAAGTGAAAGATCCTGAGGTCTATCTCCAGTCACGCACCGACTGTTCGAATGATCTGAGTTTTTTTTTAATATCACAGCTTCCGTGTTTCGAGAGATGCGTAAAGAATTGTGTCTTGCACCTGATCTCCTCCTTTCGTTTTGACCTGCCGTCCCATCGGGCTATGAGAGTAAAAGACTAAATAATGTATCCGTGTTCGTGCAGACGCTTATGCACAATGTACCGTGTGTAGTATAGCTGGTGTCTTTTATCAGCTGCTGTAGCCCAAATAGTCAAAACAATTCTATGACTTGGACCAAGTATACATGTTCAATAAAACGGGTTGGCTGTGGAAGACAGATATAAATTCCAATATTTCTCTGAATCCGATAAGACAAAGCCTTACAAAATCCAAAATAAGCTGAAAAAAACTAGTATTTTTTTCTCCTGTTCTGCAGATTTAAACTGTTAAACCTACAGGTCAAGGCTTGTCATTGTAAAGCTCCCGATTTTCATTCCACTGCATGCATTTTACATTTATTACACATGGAATATCTCGTATGTTTGCGTATGGTAATACGAATCATATAAAATACGTAATTCAATATTTCACGTGGTATATCATTACGCTTCTGTTTGCAGAAGGGGTGAGCAGGATTGTGTTTACCGAGGTGTTAAGTAATGCTAATTTAAGATGGTATTTATTTATTTCAAAAGCCTTACCTAGTACAGAACACGTACAGCCCGTGATCATTTTGTATTTTAAAAAGAGCCTAGTCTTTGTATATGTGAATTGTATGTTTGTGAAACGTCCCTCGACACAAGGATTAAATTCCTTAGTGCGGGAGTCGTTTTTTTAAAGAAAAAAAACTATAAAAAAGAAAGTTATATAACAAATAATGAATGCTAAATTAAAAAGTTGCTGTTTTTTTTTTTGTATTAACACTACTTACCTAAACTAAAATATTATCACAAAAAATACACTTAAATATTACAAACATAAAATAAAAAAATCACATTTTCAATAAAACTTTTATTAAATCCCCGATCATGCACCAATTCCGAAAAAAGGCCGAAACTAAACTCCAATATAAAACCAAGTTCCTAAGTCTTGTGTGCGTAAAAAGTTCGCCATTTTTTTTCCTAAAAAGGCGATTATAGAGTTTCATTTGGTCTAGACGCTGATAATTACAGCCTGAGGCAATTAAAACCAGATTTGGCTGGATACTTTAAAAGCTTTATTTGTGAATTTAAAAGTTCTTTCTCAGCTGTCTTCTGTTTTATGCATTGTCTCATGGTTTATTGACTTTTTTTCGTATTTATTTGGGATTAGGGCCTTCGAACTGATTGAATCTGTTTCACACAAAAGTTACGAGTTTATCTGTTGTACGAGTCAGTCCCTTAAAAGAATCGCATGAACAACAGCAGGCGAGGTCCCCACGACACAAGGGATGACTGCTTACTGCGGGAGTCGTTTAAAAAAAAAAGAACATGCTTATTCATTTCCCAGAGAGTCATCTTCTGAACCTTGAAATGAAAGGTATCCATAGTTCATTTTTAAGATTTCAGTGTGAGAACTATCGCTGTAACATTTTTAATTTTTTAGACCCATTAATAATACCAATCTTAATTACTTAACGTGACTGACCAGAAATACAAATACACGTTTACTCATCTAATAATAAATTTATCAGCTGAAGCTACAGCCAGATGCTGGCGTCATAAGGAGGGTTTAATGCTCACAATTATCTTACCTAGCTCGTTAATAATTTACAACTTAAGTGCAGATTAACTATAACATTTTAATTATTAAGGCCAAGCCTAATCCGAGAACTAATTAAGGTTGACGTAAACTATTATTTCGTTTTAATAGATTACTTCTTGTTATAGTGAAGATTGTAAGTTTTTCAATTTCGAAAACAGAAAATGAATAAATGATTTTTGATGTTGTTGTTTTCGAAACTGCCTTAACCCTTTTAGGCATAAATGACTACCAAGTAAAAGCTTATCTAGATTTTCTTGAACGGTGTTGTACTGGCATCGACGCAACACCATATTTACAAGGAACCACTGTCTATCTCAAGTAGGCCGTTTTCCAGACTGGCTGACCTGATCTGACTGGATAACACATACCATGTAACGTGACCCAATACAATGGACAAAAATTTAGCTCATTGTCAATCACCTTGACCTTGGTTGGTAAAACGACTGGTTCGCTAGGAATCGCAAGATAGAATCCCGTTTGAGGTTTAAAAAAATGCACTGTATTATTTGTATTCAATTATAATTGTATTCTGTACAGTAATATCTATTCCATGGTTACTAAGATTAAAAATAAACATAAGGTATATCTTCATACTTCTTAACCACGCAGACAAAGTCACGCGCAACAGCTAGTGTGCAAAAAACATCATTACACCTCAAAATAGTACTCGATAACTATGTACAAAATAAAATTAGTGTTTGCGAAACTTGGAATGCGAGTTGGTCGAAATTCGTTTCTCGCACCAATAAGACAAGCTAATAAAATAAATAACCCAATTCGGTTCCAGCAGTCGTTGCTTAGCTGTCTATCTGAACGGAATACTGATGGTATGTGGTCCCTAACTTGTTTTTGCCTTATTTTTAGGATATATATTTAGGATTTGCCATAAAATATACGAGTGTAATGTTTTTCGGCAATTTTGCAGGGAAAATTGCCTTCTAGCAATTTCTTTATGATTTTTAGCAAAATTGTTTTCGTATAATTTAGTTTTGATCATAGCATATAAGATGGATAGATCGACGGATGGACGCGGGCTGCCCGGGACCGGGATGGTTGGCGCTCTTTGGGGGAGGCCTACGTTCAGCAGTGGACGGCGATAGGCTGAGATGATGATGATAATAGCATATAAATAATAGTATGCTGTCAGTGACTGATATTATAGTCGTAAATTATTTACATATACCGTAAAAAACAAATAGCATAATTAAAAAAAGGCTTTCTCAGTTATTTTTTTATGAATTGAAGCTTTTAGTCATTTATTTATCACACTAATCTACCATTACAGGTTACCTAACCTAATACGGTAGCTAGGACTAATCAAAGGTATAAGTATTTATGTGAACTAGGGTTTCAAAGATTGAATTATTATGCACATAGTTGCAGGTCTAAATTCCAGCAACTGTTTTAATATGTAATTTTCTGATAATTCTGATATGCATAGGCAATAAGTTAGCCTGATACACATGCCCATCATTGCCCTCCTGGAATTATTTGTTGCTTCATCCACTTTTCTCCTAGATATGAAATCCTTACTATTTACGATTTCCAAGTTTCAAATTTCTGTCATTCCGCCATTTCTTGGAGTTCTCTGAATAAGTCTCCAAGACTTTTAAAATCTTTGATTGATTTGTATCATCTATAACTTTAAGTCCATTGAATTAGATGCATTTTGTACTATTATTTTTATTATTTATTTCATATTATTTTGGTTATCAGTTTGATTTTGGTTATTGACATTGACATTTACACAACATTACATTACATTTATTTTTTTGGGTTACCAAAGGATAAACACGGAACCCTATTATTGAGGGTTCGTCCATCCACCCGTTACCAAGCTGCATCTCACAAACCGATATTGTTAGACGATGTATTTAATTTCTTTACAGATTATGTATTTCTGTTTCCGCTATAACAACAAGTACTCAAAATTATGATTTGTTTATCTTTAAACGCGAGTCCGATTGACACTAGAACGATTTGATTAATTTTCAGCTGTTATTTATTATCTTATTCTAATCAACGATGCCCACTAAATATCACACAAGAAAAGCTCAAGTAAATCCTACTTAAAAAATCCTTCTGCACAAATAAATACACGTTTCACTCCGAATCAAATCCCAAAGCAGTGTTACGAAGCAACTAATCTTTCGATCCCCGTAGTAATGTACAGCTCGTACGAACAAAATAAAAGTAAGCCAAGTTAACAAGCTATCAGCAACTAAATCTAGGTTTACGTATCTCTGAAACTATCACAGTTAACTTTTATTTTCACCATGAACCAGGTCACGTGGTTCAACAAAACATTAACAATACCGAAGTAGTTAAAAGCGCAGTTACTGGAGTTACCGGGTTTCAATAGAAGCTAGTTGGAGTTAAAGTTGATCTCGGTTCTAATGACCAAATAGACAATGATTAACTTGTGCAGTGATGTTAGGCAAGTGTTGATGTTATAATTTAGTTTTGTGTTTTAAGTGATAATTGTCACTACCTATACTTGAAAGTGACTTGAAGTAACAATTTTCAGTCACGTCACATAATAATAAATCCAGTTAAGTGCAAGTTAGGGACATGGGTGACAAAATAAAAAAATCGAAATATGTTTGTCATATGTTTGCTCGTAACAATCGTTGCTTAAGTTCGATCCGTATTTTTAGTATCTTCTTCTTAAAATTAAAGCTGTCAAACTATCATGGTTCATGAGATTCAGCTCGTGGAAGACGGACGGGTGGTGGAGCCTTACTAATATTCTTCTTTTACCCTGTACGGAATCCTAAATCCTAATCCGGAAGTAAGGACAATTTCAGTGCTTGACCACATGTGTGTTGGTGATTCTAGGCTGACAGACAGATGTATTCTCTTATCTTTTCCCATTTACATGCAAAAAAAAATGAAAATTACATAGTACCAGTCTGCCTTAAGTTGAATCTGCGTTCATTCAAATCCACAAAGCTAATTTAATCACACGACGAGCACGACATAGCGTCAATGTTTACAAGCATTACTCGACTACGGAAACTGGACTTGGAATCCATAAAACGGGGGTGTTTACAAAACTTCCGGGCAATTATAGAAATATTTGACACGTGTTTTGTATTATAAAGCTTCTAAGGGCACTTGAATGATGTCGAGTATAATAAGAAATTACCAGGAAATTGTAAGATTTAAAAAATCCCATTTATAAGCACAATTTGTTTGAATGTATTTCGTCAAAAATTACAAATACCATCATATGATCATCAAAAATTAGCTGAAATTTTCGCAAAAATGGTTGATAAACCAGTTGTTTTTGTACATTATTCCGGCTGATAAACCCAAAAATACTGTTCGTGATATTACATTTTTAACAAGTGTAAATCAAGGGGTCTGTGCAAGTAAACAATACGTGTCGCAGATAAGGATGCGGCCATAATTTATGACCTCAAATTCAGAGCTTGCCTTTTTCCGCTGGTGGAGTCGGCGCGAGTCCAAAATATAAAGCGATTGATGTTCGTTTTTCGAGATATTTTTAAACCTCGGCATTTTCTTTTTATAAATATTGTTTTTTAGAGTTCTTGCATTCAACGACTAAGAAATTGAATGAAACCTGAATTCGTTCTTACCAAACTGGTCAAGAAGAGAAAAGAAGACAGGTGAAAGAAGAGTAAGGCAGCCTTTTCCCAGCAGAGGGATATTTCAAGCATGTAATATTAGACGAAAGCAGAAGATGATATAATTTAAGAAATATATAGAGACAAGATAACAATTTATACGTATTTGTTAGGCACGTCTTAATTAAAATGTTGTTGTTAAAACCCTTTGTCTCGTGTTTAACTTAAATATAGCAGGTGGTTAATAGTAGTGAGGCATTTACTAGAACTATGCAGATCTTATGGTACTAAGTTCTAATTTTGAAAATGGGAAGAAAATAATTGTCATGAATGAACACAATGTTGCATATCTCAAATATACTAAACATCGTTAGAACCAGGAACATCCATATGACCCTTTTCCCGGAACAAAATTAAGTGAATTAACAAAGTAAACATGAATTCGTGTGACAGCGAATTATGCGTTTTGAAGGCCTTACTTCATTATCTTAATGAGGCAAGGACGTTCAATGGGAACATTCGCAATACACGCACCGTACCAACGAGAAAACTCAAGCGTTTAGATTTTAATTGTCTGTTTATACCACTGCTGGGAAAGGGTTATTTTTTTGGATTCAGACTGTCCTACGCCACAGCGCACCAATTCCAGAGCCAGGCAATGGTATCACTCCCTTGTCACCTTTAATTTCCCATAACCTTGAAAATTTGAACATTAACTTTATCTGTACTCCCGATAGCACATTTTCATCTGAATTCAGAAAACAAGAGGCCCACCCAAGCATCCTTCACTAGGACTGTTGCAATTAAAGAAGAGAGGTTATTGATTCGATTTTCTTTTGTCAAGATCCCAAAATTTTGTATTTTTGTATTTCGACCATCTTTTGTCTTTTTCTTTGGGTTCTTTTTTATTTTTCTTTATCATTTGGGTAATATACAAACTGGTGTCAGATTTTAAACCGTTTTTAGGTCTTCGAATAATGGATTTCAAAATCAAAATGTTTTATTTCTAGTATTCGCATTTTCAAACGTAAATCGTTAGATTAAACGACAAGTGACTCTTAATTGCATGATTCAAAAATGATATTCCCATTTGGAAGAACCGGCGAAATAATTCATAAGTTGTTCTTTCCCTCTTATTGATATTTTATCACGTATGGTTGCTTAGGTTCCTTTTGTTTGAATACCGCTACCTCTCCCAAATTAAACCGAGGTTTACAAATAAATAATTGCGAGTAGCACACACCGGCAGTTGTTTTATCTACTCACGTATCATACGCTCCACGCTTCATATTCAAGAGTTCTGTTTCAACTCGCAGCATAAACTTTCTGATTTAATTTTTTGGGCGATGTAAATATTTATAAGTGAAGGCGAAATTATATCCACGTATGTGTTACTCTGCGAGAGAACTGTAGTTGGTTGTAAATGTTTTGAGTATTGCTTCTTAGACAGAAAAAGAGAATTGTTCAATCAAAATAGTGAAATGTAAATAAAACCAATGAAAAATACAAAACATAATCACAAACAAATAATTAATAGATTTAAAAATAAACTAAAAACCCACTTGTTTAAATGTCACTCCATTCAAATTTTATCAAAATCAGGCCAGCCGTTTTTATAGTTGTATATTGCATTGTCATCGGGTTTGAAGCTTCTCTGAAAATTTCAATATGCTAGCTTATTGGGAAGGGCCTCAAATTGAGTTGAACGACAAACAAACAAACAAGAAATGTGAGTGTATAAAAACGTGGAAAATATAAACGATATGACAGCTTCCTGAAAAAATTATTTACAGATTAAAATCTGTGTGAGCTGTTTAATGTTTAGTAATAGTTAATGTAACAGAAATACTTATCAAGTTTAACATACAGTGGTATTGTTTCAAAATGGAAGCCGACAAACATAGCTTGGGAAAAACGTGTTATTCACAATCTCCTTTGGCAGACACATTCTAAACTTTATGATTATCATGACCTATTTTGTCAAGCTTAATAATGTTTTTAACTACATACATTGACCGTACGACATAGTTATTTTTTGAAAGCTGTTTTATATTCTGGGTATTTAATGATCAATATATTTTTTACTACCAAAAATAATGAGGTAAAATCAGGACCCAAGGCTGCACTGTTTGTTTGTCCGTCACGAGATGGACCGAGATGACCAGCTGGAATTCTCACAAATGAAGTTTTTTTTTAAAAAAAGATGGCAAATATTTAAGTCTCATGCACAGTGACATTTAGACTCAAGGCAAGCCTTCGTGGACCACACAAAAGCAGAACGAACCCGCGACACGTCGCGCCCATTATTTGGCGTGGTGACCTCAACCACTCGACTGACCATGCAGTCAAAGATGTACTTATATTTGTTTCTGCTATTAAAGGCAAATAAAAACGAAAATCGAGGTTAAGTTACGGTGGTAACAATTAGTTTGATGGATGTAATTTTTTTCGGATCTGGTTTTTTATTCTGTTTTTACAAAGCCCTCAGGGCAGTGAATAACCTTGCAGCTGGCCGGTATGTTGTAAATATTATTTTATCTGTTATCATTACGAAACTATCAAATAATCTTGTATAACATTTCGCTAAGTACCTTATATATCATCTGAAGCGAATAACCAAACCAAAACATCTGTTTATTTCAAGTATGTATGCAGACACATAAATCTCCCAGTGTGTGCACAAATGTAAGTCAAAATTATGCATACATTGCCGCTTTAGTTCAGAAAATCTAACCAAAGCGCAGAAAACCAGCAATGTAACCACACCTCTAATGCAGATAACCTGAAAATAAGGAAGAATACCTAAGGAATGTGGACCATTTTTAATTCCTGGATATTTGGTAGGATAGAAGGAATATCTGTGGAATCGATTTAGCGAGCTGGCTAAACTTAAATGCTCGAGTTTCAATATTGGAATTAGCTTTCCTCCGTTCCTTTGGATTAACTTTTTTGCGCATAGGATATTTGCATAGTTCGATTTTCTTTACTTTGTCCGTACGGTCTGAATGTGGGGTGCAGTAAGGCTATTCGTACACAAGGCAATGATCTCAAACACTAAATAATTTTGGTTTTTATAAGACTATTTAAGTTATTGAAGCTTTCACCCGATCAAAAAGGTATCGAAGATTTATGTTGCCTCGTGTATGGGAAGCCTAAAAGCCCAATTCTACAATTATAGATTTTTGAACGCAAAATAAAGTAAATATGCACTAACAATTGAGGGTTTGGTAAAGGTTTATTTTTGCAAAATACTTCATGCACGTTCTTTCATTAGTATTTCTTTCGTAGATGAAAAAGTTGTTTGCAAAAAATGTTAGTACCCATATATAGGTACTTTTCAGACATGCAATATTTAAATCAAACAAGTAGGTTAATCTAGGAATTGTAAATACTAGCCTCACTTACCCCCAATAATTTCAGCCATTAACCAAAGATTAACGAGCCCCACACCTAGTTAACCCATTAAATACCACTTCAAGTGCTTCGCAAAAGGAAATGACGTGAAATAACGAGTTTCTACAATTTCCACTATTGATTTTCCTGTTCAGTGCTTTCTGGAACTTAAGTAAAGGTCGCTCGAACCGGATACTGGCGGATCACAGCTTCACGCCCGGTTGGTGGACGTCCCCTGTGTTAACCAATTGTCTCGGGGCGATTTGAAGGGTATTTACCAATATTGGGAGCATTTGATCTGGTTTCATGATAAAATTGAACAGGATGTTTTGATCAATACCTTTTAGATATATTACAAAAGACGTGATCGCGTACTGTTCTGTGGAGTTTGGTACACCGCGTCTTCTAAAGCTGAAGCTATAAGCTGAAGCTGAACTTAGAAAGAGTTGCAACTATGGTTTAAAAAGAGGTTAGGTCGGATCTTTGATTTTGATGGAGAATGGACCGGAATATTATGGGGCTAAGTTTGAAGCTAGTAAAGTACCTGAAACTTATAATAATATTGTATTAGAGCTGGTTGCGTGTATTAACTGCTACAGTTTCAAAGCTGGATAGAATGTAAGAGGTTTAAGTAGTATTGATTTAAGTAGTTTTAAACTGGTTAAGTGGTTTTCATAAAGTACAGTGAGCATTAAACAAACAAGTTTTTGAGCTTAAAAAATTGTTTCAGAAAAATGTACGAATCCTATTTTGTAAATAAGATTTGATCCCTTAACTCAAAACAAAACAACTCAAACAAAACATTTTTTATCGTAAAAACCTGTACGGTTTTTACGATAAAAAATGGAAAATGTTATTTACTATAATTTTAGCGTGTTCGTACATTTATAACGGTCACCCATAAAATGATTACGTCCATATGTCAACTCATTAAAGGCTTTGATCCTTTCGAAATTCTAAACCTAGATTAAAAAGGTCTTGGGTTGTTGATAGTTGAGATGATTAGGTATATAAATAGGTCCTTTTTGTATTATCCGAGTATGTATGAATATGTTGGTTCTATTTTCGGATATAGCACTTTTGTATTAGAATACTTTTCCTAGACGAGGGGTAAAGGTCACTTAAACCTGAAACTCACCGTGGGCGAGGTGTCGCGAATTCGATTCCCAAGTAGAACAATGATTTGTCTGATGTACGAATTCTTATTTTAAGTGTAGGTGTGCGTGTGACTTGATTGTTTGTAGACGCAACAACAAGGACGGAAAAAGGGCAAAGAATATCTCTGTAGTATTTGAGTTACATCAATACAATTTTTTTAACTCTGTTACTAGTTTATCTGTTGTGGGAACATATATTTTATTTTATTTATTTAGCACACCAACAATACAAGTACCTTAAAACTTAACATTTACATTTATTTTTTTAAAGTGTAGTAGAGTCGGTAATGGCACAGATTATAGGCATGCATGACATTTTCAGAATGATTTAAATCCTACTACTATTATAAAGGCGAAAGTTTGTAAGTATGGATGTATGGATGTTTGTTACTCTTTCACGTAAAAACTACTGAATGGATTTGAATGAAACTTTACCACAATATAGCTTATACATCAGAATAACACATAGGCTACAATTTTTGAGGTTTCTAATGTGAGGTCGTAAAAAAACACATTTTTTGCGCTTACATTGCAAACGCTGACTGAATCCTATAAGATAGATAGAAGGCTAAATTAGGATAGGAGGATAAATTATAACTTATATCTTCTAACCACGCGGACGAAGTCGCGGGCAACAGCTAGTTAACTATAAACTACAACTTAATACTATTACAAGATGCAAATAGACGTTAGGTATACAAGAAGTAGTTCGACAACTAAATAGAATAAGGAACTATGTAAAATACAACTTAAATTATGTTTAATATGTTTCAAAAAACGTTTTCATATATATTTTTGTCTCCCGTGAAACTGGGAATGAATTCTCGGAAACGGTTTTGCGATATTTTATTGAAAAAAAAATCGATTTGGACAAAAAACATCAGAGATTTCTCGTTACTTTATAAAAAATGCTTTTGGCACAAAATTAGTTCGCTACTATTCTCGACTTACAATATCCCGTAATAATAAAAACTGACTGCGAGGATAGCCGATTGGTTGAGGTTACCAGGCCAAACCCACTGTGCGCGTCATTTGTGTGAACCTTTGTGTGATCCACAAATGCTTGTTCTGAGTCTGGGTGTCTTTGTGCATGTGAATTGTATGTTTGCAAAACCACCTTCGACACAAGGATTCAAATCCATAGTGCGGGACCTGTTTAAAAAAAATGTCCAAGCTTTCAGGGAAAAAAATATTGCAATACAAAACAAAAGTGACACGACAAATCGGATCTAAAGAACTCGATACCAGCGATACTACATGCATGATATGAATTAGGTCACGGATAGTTTTTAGGTAAGCCTCTGTAAATTGACATAGCTTGACCAAAGCTATAACATGTTCCAACATGTCCCCTTGTGCTGAATATTCCAATATTGAAAATCAGTTGTGAATTGGTGACAGAAGTTCCAGTCGTTTTAATTTTGGTTTAGATGCCGTTTTGAAGTGTCATGTTGTAAGTTGATGTCTACGTAAGTGTCCAGAAGTTAAAGCAATTAGTTGTAGGAAAATAATCTTCCTCTCAGTAAAAAAAGAACTTAGAAATTGTTGTCAACAATGTTTGAACATTAACTGGTGTCACAATTACTTTTTCACAAAAAAAATGTATCAAATCGAATTGTTTTTGGACCTTGCTAACAAATCACAGGCTACTCTTTGCAGGGATAGTCGATATCCACACGTAAGAAATCGCGAAGGAGATGACATTTATAATATAAAAAGTTTTATAATAATAACTAAAAAAATTCTGCGATGGCACACGTTAAGGACTTGTTTCGGCGGGACATCGGTAGTTCTTGACGCTGCAAGAATGAGATTTACCTCTCCCTGGAGCCCTTACTAAACGCTGCTTAAACGGGAACAGGGTCCCCTATTCCCGATGCCAGATGAATACCTTTTTTGTTTATTAAGTGCATATTTTTGTTTTATCTTCTAATATATAAAATTCCCGTGTCACGATGTTAGTTACCGTACCTACTCCTCCGAAACGGCTCAACCGATTTTTATGAAATTTTGTATATATGTTGGGTAGGTCTGAGAATAGAACAAAATCTATTTTTCACACTAAAAAAATATATTTTATTTTGTGGACGAAATTTTTTATAATGTGACATTAAAAAATACATACGACTAGAAATAATTTATTAGGCAAAACAACGTTTGCTGGGTCAGCTAGTATAAATATAAAATTTTATGGAAACTTTAATATCCCATACAACCTTCTGTTTATCCCTGTTTAGCATACCCAAATCCCGGGCACAATGTACAGTGACGTATTGAGGGATGTCACGGGCGGTGTCTCGCACGATTTGTAGCCGCGGCGGATATATTGACATGTGGGTAATTATGTCTCCTGTCCCACAGTCCCACTGTACAAGGATCAGGAGAGGTTTAATTAGAAAATATGCTAAGTAGAAACTAATTAGTAGGAAAAATTGCATGATGAAATGAGACATAGCAGATGTTGTCTTAAAATATGTTTTAAGTATGAGTTCGAATGAGTTCCTCATTCGATGCTGAAAGTTGTATTTGAAGATTTTTGTCTGGAGATCTGTTTATCTTTGAGTTTTACCAGGAACCAAACCACTTTATGACTTATTGTATTTTGGCATAACTTTTATCACAGAATAAACTAATATTCGGAAGTTTTATTGGCTTACTAGCTGTTGCCCGCGACTGCGTCCGAGTGGTTAGAAGATATAAGTTATGATTTATACCCGCCCTGTTTTTTTACACATTTTTCATTGTATCTTCGCTCCTATTAGTCGCAGCGTGATGGTATATAGCCTAAAACCTTCCTCGATGAATGGTCTATTCAATACAAAAACTATTTTTCAATTTGAATCAGTAGTTCCTGAGATTAGCGCGTTCATACAAACAAACTCTTCAGCTTTATATATTAGTATAGATTATATATTAGTATAGATAGAGTATAGATTAATAAATAATCCAAACTCTTCATCATTCAGATGTAAAGCAAATTACAGAAATACAATTGACAACTAAACCGAATCTAAAGCCCATTTAAATCAAACAAATACAAATTCACAAATCAAACAATGTGGAGATATACTCATATATCGTCAGTGTGTCAGATCGTTACATAAAATTGTAATACCGGACAGACATGCTGACGTAGCCTTAGTTTTAACAAGCTCTGTATGAGTGACATGTAGCTGGATCACGAAGATACTGTTACTGGTTTGTTATGATTTCGGGATAGGTACGTATTGTCTGGGCTGCGGCGAGCGATGCATGGAAATTCGACATAATTCTGTTTAACAAAGATGTTTTGTCTCATCGTTGTTTTAGAGTTATTGTTGTATATGATGATGTTGCTCTTTGTTTAACTAATTTTGAGCTTTTTACTTTTTCATTTGATGATTTATATTAATTATCTCAATAGACAGATAAACTTAGGGAACATCATGATATTGGCGGTAGGGCTCCTTTTTGAGGAGTGTCTAACAAGGCGCTTATTTGTTTTTACCTTCAATCAGACACAATTCCTCACGGCTGTTGCGGAAGGAATCTGCACAGAGTCATGTAGGAGGAAGTGCCCGAGTGTCATTGTCATGAGGATCGCCGAGAGAGCACGAAGGAGTATAGTGTGGAGGTTGACTCCACATAAGCTGAACATCCATATGTCTTCATCGCGGTGATCTGAAGTGGCATTGAAGTCAATGCTAGGAAATTGACGTAAATGCTTAGTTGGCGAAGTAAACTTTTAAATACTTCAATCCTTCAGTGGAAGAACATATGAAAGGATATGAATAGAAGCCAATTGTCTTAAAAATGTCAGTCTTTAAGTTTACAAGCTGAGTTTGCTCTTCTATAAAGGTCTGTGTCGTAGGCGTATATAAAAGATCTATAGATCATCTACTATCGCGTAGGAGTTCTATCTAAGTGCCTTAAATACTACATAAGTACATAATACAAACATGTGTTCGATAATAAAAATAGGTAGTGAGTGCGGGTGAAATGGCATTCAGTATAATTTTGAAAGGGTAATTACGAGTATATTTCTAGTGACATATAATTAACTCAATAGTTTCGGTGTTTTCGAACACATATAATTATGAAATCTATAAAGTTTTCTAGGAAATGATTTCCCGTTGAACCGAATGTGACGAGGTACACATATCTAATTATCTATACTAATATATAAAGCTGAAGAGTTTGTTCGTTTGTTTGAACGCGCTAATCTCAGGAACTACTGGTCCAAATTGAAAAATTATTTTTGTGTTGAATAGACCATCGAGTAAGGCTTTAGGCTATAAACCATCACGCTACGACTAATAGGAGCGAAGATACAATGGAAAATATGGAAAAAACAGAGCAGGTATAAATCAAAACTCATATCTTCTACCCACGGGGACGAAGTCGCGGGTAGCAGCTAGTTATTCATAAGATTAATAATCATTTGCGGAAAATATTAAAGATATCTGGCTCTATATAAATTTTGAAAGCGATTCCATAAACAATATTTTTTATATTTATAAATCACCAGCAGTGGTACTATTGTTTCCAGGGATTATCTTGTAGGTATTTTTATGTGAATGCAAATATATTTTTATTATTTATTCATGAGTGAGTATGTGCTGCTGCGGTGTTCAAACTATCTAGAAAAAAAATCACATCCAGTACTGAGATTGGCCTAATAGTCCATATTGTCTACAATGTCTACAGCAACAGGGATTACAGTCCCAATTACAATTAGGCAAACTTCCAAACTCGGGATAACAACTTCAATTCCTAAAGAAAATGCAATAACATTTTGTCTAGATTAGTTATTTAATTCAAATACTTATCCACTTACTGAGACTGCTGATATTAAACAATTTCTTTTTAATTGTATTATAAGTCTGTGCCAGCGGTTTTGCCTGTACGGTAAAGATTTTGCCGGCAGAACTAACAAATGTTTTTTTTTGGTGTGGTGACGCAATCCTCGTGGAAGCAGGAAGCAAGATAAGAAGTGTCTCTTAGTAGCTAAACTTAAACCGCTGTGGTAGGTACCTCACCAGCGTTTTTGTTCCAGTGCATGGCAATACGTTGCAATTCTTCATATATACCGATGCTGGGCTTCCGCCGGTCAATACTGGAGGCCGGTGGATCACTTTTGCGTTGTTTGGAGGCTGACGGGTAAAGAGCGTCAGGCTCCTCGTGTGTGACTGTGACCACATAAATAGCACTCAATCAATGTCCTTTCTTGGATTCTAAGCTCGCTCTTCAACAATTTTTCAGTTTAGCCGTAAAAGTGTAACAAACTACCCAATTAACTCACGTCCCCATTACCCCTATTACAGCTATCGTTAATACATTCATCGAAATACAAATCTTTAAATAGTTTATAGACGCTACAAAATTAAGTCACACACTGTCTTTAATGACGGGGACACAGATGAACAGACGGATGGACAGCGGAACCCCAGTAATATGATTCCGTTTTTAAGGAACCCCAAAAATATCGATTAAAACTATACACAGAAAAAAGTGCATGTTTTGTTGTATGCGAGCCCCGGATGGGACATACACTAAAATAAAAATATGTGTACCTACTATTAAAATCTGTTGCAAAAGCTGTTGTTTGAATAATTAAATGTTTGTGACACTTCCCGGCTGTTAAGGGATTAAACTCCCTGAAGTTTCATTCAGTACCTGGTCTAATTCGTGACCTATTAACTGTACAATAGAAACTCCATAACAAAACGAAAAATCAACAAAGTTCTCTAAATAAACTCTTCAAACATACCCTTATGAGCTAACTTCAGAAAAAACCTTTACTTAATACGCGTTAATAAACATTAAACCGATTCCTTACCCACCCACTTACATACCAATCCATACGTTAATAGCAAGCAATAAGGTCAAATTTCGTATGAAAGATAATGTTTTTATAAATCCAATAATGAGGAAATAGAAAAGGCCAATTTTTCGCTTAACTGGTACAAATATATTTATGTATTTATTATAAATCTTTTATTTGGGGCAAATATTATCTTATTGGACTGGTATTTTGTTAATATATTGTTTATCGTCGAGTTAGATAAATAGAGCTGTATTTGTGAAATTACCAGGAATAAGTAGAAGAGGAAATGGGTAGTTGCTGACCCGAATATGGTCTTTATGTAACGTTTGATTGGAAATTACTTATTTTCTTTATTATTTATGTTTATTATGGAGAAAGGATAACGAGTTATTGTCTGGTTATTTTCCCTATCTATACTAATATATAAAGATGAAGAGTTTGTTTGTTTGAACGCGCTAATCTCAGTAACTACTGGTTCAAATTGAAAAATTCTTTTTGTGTTGAATAGACCATTCATCGAGAAAGGTTTTAGGCTATATACCATCACACTGCGACTAATAGGAGCGAGATACAAAGGAAAATATGGAAAAAACAGGGCAGGTATGAATCATAACTTATATCTTCTAACCACCCGTACGAAGTCGCGGGCAACGGCTAGTGGGTAATAAATACACAGCATACAAAATATAACCATAGAAAAATGGCGGAGAGGGAGGAGTCTTATACTAAGCTGTGGTTTTAAAAAACCTGCTACTGTTGATCACCTTATTCAAGGCCTTTTTTTTCATAGTCGTTAATGGACGGATTTCTAATATTCAATTCGTGGTAGAAATTCCACTCCTCAGCTGTAACCTGTACGTCTTGAAATCGAACTTTATGTTTATACTTTTTAATGTAAATTACCTAGATGAAGATATACTTTTTTATTAGTCTGTGCAACATCGGAGTTCAGAGCAAAGGTGTCGACCAACTTCGTACAATCTTTGCAATTCTGGAAACATGCGAACCATTTTTACAGAATAGGGATGACGACAATTTTTTTTTTGCAGTGTCCGTTTTGTAGTTTTTTTGTATAATAATGGATACGTATTTTTTTTTATTTGTCCCGCTAACATATATTGACCAAATAACAGTGAATGAAACTTACGCGTGACGTCATGATTGAGTATAAATTTAACCATATCGTTACGTCACAAGCCCCCTCTGCTAAACTTTAAAGCAGTTAAACTTTGTCAATTCTAGTTTTTCTGAAAAAGGAAAAAATACGTGTCTTCAATTATCTAACTGAGGGACTAATGAGATTTTTTCTTTTTATACCCAGTCATCATCCCTATTGCAAAAAACCCTATAAGATCGTCACACCACCTTCTGAGGGGATGATGTCTCATGTTCTTCCTGCCGAATCCGGTGGGAGATGATCTCAGCCCATCAGGTAGCGTCGGTACGACTCCCCTATTTAACCTTGATCTATTGAAAATATAAAAATGCTTAATAGTCTTAAACTAATGTAAGAGAGAAGAAGGTATCTACTGCCGTATACAAGATAGTGATATTGGATTTCTCCCATGAGAATTTATTACTTTTAAACAGATTTAATTTTTAAAGTAACTTGGTTCATTACTGAATGATGTAATGGTTTACTCACGTGTATTATCGGGATTGCCCGACTAGTTTCGGACCCAACCGAGTCCTTAATCAGTAGCTGACGCGGCGGGTCACTAGTCGAACCGCGACTCGTTCAACTCGCGACCCGCCGCGTCAGCTTCAGCACCGTCATTTTGTACATTTGGTAATAGGGCTGTATAATAGTTTCGGAGGTATTATGATATGAACGATTAGGGTAGGTACAACTCTGTGTAATGGACCGAAAACTATGTAAATACTTGGACGAGTCATTTGCATAACCATTAACATATTGAACATCTATCCATCACGTTCTCTTGTTAGGACACAATGCGTTTTTCATTTCATTCAAATAATTCAAATTCATTGGTATTTTTTTAGTTTTTCTTTATGTCTGTTACAAGGCTGTATCTCATAAACCGTGGTAGCAGATGACATTTTGTTTCGATAGGTCACGTGACTTGACCTGTCATATTTACACATTTGAGTGTCTTTATTGTTGATTGTGATTAGCGAAATAAATGTTTATGAAATTTTGATTTTTTTTTATAAAAAAATGTTCCTTTGCAATGCAGATTTTATCAAAATCAAAAAGACGAGAATAAACAGTCAAAATTCATTCAATTGAACCATGATACAGAATATATATATAAACTTTTTAAAAGTTTTGCTGTCAATGTGGAGACCGATAAAAGCCTAAGCACTACAGCCTGACATTCATCCGAACCCAAATCCACATCTAAAAGTTAAAAATCAGGTACATAATGTCACCCAAAAATGAACAACGGGAAGTTAGAATTTAGGGTCACAAAACTGACACCTCCCGTCCCAAAGGGTAGGATTAACCACCCTGTATATTAAATAATAAAGCGGTCTGATTCGGGTGGGTCCCAAAGGATGATCTGAATAATTCTGGAGAGTAACAACCCTGTTTTGTATTGATGTACGGCTGACAAAATGAAGGTGTAAATGTGGTTTTCTGTAATGGTAATTGTTGCGTGTTAAATAATAGACGATGATGCGGTGATAGATGCGTTAGTGATCAGTCTGTGAATATTGTTGAATGAATAGCCGAGTGGTAAAGGTCACCACGCCAAACCCACTGTGCGCAATGTGTCGAGTTCGATCCCCGCGTAGTACAAACATTGAGATCTACGAATGTTCTTCGGAGTTCTTGTACGTACGATTTGAGTGTGTTTAACCAACATATTTGTAACCTTGACAGCCATTGCTTAGCCTCGATCTTTATGTTTAGTATTTTCTGTTGCCATATCGGTAAAATAACTATTTAGTTATCATGGTTCATGAGATGCAGCCTAGTAACGCATAGGTAGCTAAACCATGGCAATAGGGTTCCTTTTTTCATCCTGTGTGTAGGGAACAATAAAAACACAATTTTAGTGAAAAGGAAATAAAAATACACTCTTTTCAAATACTTATAATGCGGTCATTAGCTAACGTATCAAGTGCTATTGAAAATATCACATCGGTTTATTCCATCCATAAGGCGTATATAATTACGAAATTCAACTTTACCACTTGGTAATAAAATCTGATTTTGATTGTACAATAATATGCACCTTTGGCTATAATTAGGGTTCGTGGAGGCGATGTTATATAAACCCGATGTTATTAAACAAAGGAACTAGCTATTACAGAGTAATAAACTTTGATTTTATTGATAGATATTCTCACAATGCTGTTGATATTTTTAGTCGCCACGTTTTATTGAAATGGTGTGTTATGTTTTTGTTCTATGCTATGAATTATTTATTCTGTAAGTAGGACAACGTCACCATGTTTACATGTTATTTTTTTAGGGGTTTCATACAAATAAAATAAGGGATGGAACCCAATTACTAAGCCGGGCCTTAGTAATTGGGTTCCAAGTTTGTCAAACAAAAATAGTTAAGAAAAAAATTTGCTTACGAATCAAATTCAATCAAGTCTTTTCTAACCAACGTTTTACCTCGATTTTGTTTAGAGTTATAAGTCATTATAACAGCAACAGAGATTCATTAACTAAAAAAAACACCTGTCTGTCTACAGTTTATGAGATACAGCCTGGTCACATACGAACTTCCAAACAAGCAGACAGCGCGGTGGAGCCTTATTTAAAAAGTTTTGTTGTTACTTTATGAATACGGAATCCAAAAAGATTTATTTAAAAATGCAGATAAAATAACGCCCAAGAGCTAGTAGGAAATACCTGGGTAACATTGAATTTCAATTCTGTAATTTAATTGCATTAATAAACATACATACATTCCATGGAAATGTTAAATAATTAAACATTAAACAATTTTAATGAATCGAATACTTATACAGTTAAAACAATGATACAAAAATGTTCGTATTGTTTAAAGTAACTGTAAAAACATGGGCGGACGAGACGATTATACATAATAATGAATTAAAGTATTTTGTTAATTGAAAATTGTATTTACTCATAATGTTTCGGGTATTTGCTCAAAGATCAGTAAAAAAATCGCTCCATATTTTGCGCTTAAATCTCATTTTTGCGGATAAAACAATTTAGAAGGTAAAAAAGTGGTCTTGCTAGCATCTTAGATAGAGTAGACAAGGGTATAAAATGCACAAACTGTAACGAGCTTTTACGGGCTACAGATAAATGACCACTACTTTTAGGGATGAACACTTTGTTTTTCAACGTCCTATATTTAAATAAATAGCATAGCATTTGCCATGATTTCGATTACTATTTAATTTACTAATAGGGATGACAACTTTGTTTTTCAACGTTCTATGGTTTAATACGCAATAAATAGCATAGCATGTGGCCCTGGTAAAATCCCCGTACATAACAAGTATTATTGTTATCCAAAAATGATTGTTCTAAGTCTGAAAAAAAATATAAATTCCTTTAAAAATATTTACCAAGCTAATTACAAAAATTAATGAATAGATTTCAAAAATCTATAAAGCCCACGTTTTTAAATGTCACTCCATTTTAATGTTATCAAAATCGGTTCAGGCCTTTTTATAGTTGCAAATTGCATTTTCATCGGGTTTGAAGGTAAATGAAAATTTTAGCCTGCTGACTTATCGGAAAGTGCCTCAAAAACCAATCGGAACGACGACAACGACAACGAACAAACAAGAAAAGTGAGTGTATAAAAATGTGGAAAAATTAAATTAATGACATTATCCATTTATAAAAGCTTTCATTAAGCATACCGTGAGTAATTTCCATGTTTCATGTATTAATGAACTTATCTCTTTTATAACCCTTTCGCAAACACCTTGTTAATTAAATAGTTTTGTGCCAACAGCTGCCAGCCGCTTAATTGGCAATCCAAAGAGTGTTTCTGCAGTAATAAATGCTTTAGCAGTATTTCATTGCTGAGATTCTAATGTGGATCTTAAATACCTTATTATTAGTAAAAGTTGAGATTTAAGGTGAACGAAAATAATATTACAGAAAAACTTAGATTTTCTTGTTAGATTTGGCATGTGATGGCAATGAGTATATGGAACAAACAAGATAATTTTGAAAATAAGACGGACGCATTATATCAGTTTTGAAATACTTTTCAAAAATCCTGTACTTAATTACAATTTCCATTTTGACATTTCAATTCCACATATAGGTACCTACTCGTAAGTGTAAACTTCTACGTAAAATATATTCAAAAATAATACCTACAGTTTGCACATTTAAAAATTTCAAATTAATTAAATAAATTAGCTTAAATATGTATATATGATATTAAATTGAAGCTAAAACAACAAATCAATGTTGTATCACAATTAACAGTGCATTATTTATTATGTCAATACCTAACCTAATATAACTTAACTAGCTGTTGCCCGCGACTTCGTCGTAAAAGATATAAGTTATGATTTACACCTACCCTCTTTTTTCACATTTCCATTGTAGCTTCGCTCCTATTAGTCGCAGCGTAATGGTTTATAGCCAATGGTTTTTCAATTTGGACCAGTAGTTCCTGAGATTAGCGCGTTCAAACAAACAAACTTATCAGCTTTACATATTGGTATAGATTTAAAATCACGTAAGAAACTGTTTTGTTTCAATTTTGAAATCGAAATTACATTTTAATACTGGTTTTCTTTCAATTATAAACTTGGCTTTTCTTGTACTTAAGAGATTAAAGTAATCAATAAGAAGCTGTAGTTTTAATTAACTTTGTATTGCTGC
The DNA here is from genome assembly GCF_003590095.1 of Trichoplusia ni. Taxonomy (NCBI): domain Eukaryota; kingdom Metazoa; phylum Arthropoda; class Insecta; order Lepidoptera; family Noctuidae; genus Trichoplusia; species Trichoplusia ni. Next base: position 4,500,941 of record NC_039493.1, read on the forward strand.
AGAATGTTTTAGATCCTGTCCTACTATATAAACGCGAAAGTTTGTATGTATGGATGTTTGTTCCTCTTTCACGCAAAAACCAATGAACGGGTTAAGACGAAACTTGGTACACATATAGTTTGTAACGAGGATTAACAAATAGGAAAGATGAAGTGAAACTACTTTTACGGATTTTATCGCGGTTTAATTTTAGATTTTAGTTCCCAACATTTCGACACCTTTGAAGGTATCATGGTCACGGGCAGACTGACGTCTGTCAAGACGAACGACTTCTCAGTCCATCTCTAAAATTAAACCGCGATAAAATCCAGACTTTCATTTCAATGTCTATCTAACATTCGCGTAAACCTAAGAAACCACTAAATAGGAAAGATATTTTATCTCGAATTTATGTTCAGGCGGGTCAGCTGGAAACTGCTAGTCTTTTATAATTATTTACTTCGTAATTTCAAGGGGTCTTGGCATTCCTGTACAGATAACAGAATAAGATAATTGGACCCTTTAACAATCATTGTCAGTGAATATGCTTCAATCAATGAATGGAAATAAAGTCACGTGGTTTGGTAGGTAACGAATTGATTTTAAGGGCTTCTAACACACAAATTATTTTTTCTGTAGCCTATAATGTAGGTAAGGAACCTGAGTATCGCGTGTCCGACTCGCACCTCACCGTTTTCTTATTGTAAGTCTAATGTTCATAGTGTATTCGGTATTCCCCTCAGCGTGGGTTGAACACATTCGCACCATAAACCAAAGCAGATCAAAATATTGTCATTGAAGCTGAAAAATGATTGGGAAAATTCCGCCTATCCTATTTCAAATAAACGCCATGAAATACCAAATTTTTTGTTAGACTTTTGTTACTTACCGTCGTTACTAGTCAAATACCTGTTTTTTGGTACCTTATTTTTATAGTAACTATCGTGAGACAGATTATATATTAAATGATGTTTCTTCGTTTACTCACTCGTATTTATCGAGATTGCCCGACCTGAAGCGGCGGGGTCGAGAGTCGAACTGACACGCGAGAGTAAACCGTTGGATTCATTCATAATTTTTGAGACCTTTCAACTTCAGTTCCAAATGTGACTATCTAAACAAACCTCATGACAAAACTATCTGATTGGTTCAGAAAAGAGATCGTTTCAGATAGAAGAAGATCTTTTTGAACCCTACAATCCATAGCCATCAGCCGCTTACTACGGGAGTCTTTTAACGCTTTCCTAACTCCAACAGGTCTCTCAACTTTGAGACTTGGATTAGTTTGTCCCGAGCTCTTTGTGTGCACTAGAACTCTAAGAAATAAACTCTAACTTCAAACGTAGTTAATCTTTGCCAACCTGTGACTGTTTGGTTATCTTTAACGAATAGGGCGTGACTCTACGTTTGTTTCGCGTTTATTTTTTTGATAGTTTTTCGAAATATGAGTTAGAGCAAATATAAATGTTAATAGAATAGAGATGAAGACATTTTTTTTTAAATCCATGCTTCAGTTTACATAATAATGGAATCGAACAAATGGAACTTAGATTTGCTAAGACGTTACGTCACAAGTCCCCTCTAAACTAACGCAGTTTATCTTTGTCAATTTTTACTGTTTAGATAAAGGCAAAAATTTGCGTCTAACTAAATGACATCAACCTGAGAGAGTGTTACTCTTGGTTAAATTGACAAATAATTTTGCTGACACAAAACAAAATCTCAAAAATAAGTAAGTGTAAAGGGATGTACCTTAGTTTTTATACCTTTGTAAACAAAAGTGATTTAACTGGTCTAGCTTAGACAGATCGCAAAAAGAAAGATATCCTCACAAAAATAGACAAATTAAAAATAGAGGTCTAAATGTCGACATTACTTCATTCCCGTAGGGTACCTATGAAAAATGTAAACCTATATTTATTAAGTATAACTTCTAAGTACTTATGCTCGGTAAAGTGGATTTTTATAAGACTTCAATAAATTGGATGTTTAAGAGGCTTAATGTCAAGTCATTTGCAATTAAATTAAATATGGATAAAATTAATAGGTCATTTAGGTTGTTAGAGATTTCTACCTAGATACCGAAATTGCGAACCGAATTTGGCCAAATTAAATTTCTCATTTTTTAACTAGACAA